>NC_089768.1:12827500-12875000 GCF_040412425.1 Macrobrachium rosenbergii | reverse complement strand
TAGCTGCAACCCTTTTCATTCTTTTTACTGTACCTCCGTTTATATTCTTTGTCTTCCATCTCTTTCCACCCTCTCCTAACAATAGTTTCATAGTGCAACTGCAAGGTTTTCCTCCTGTTACACCTTTCAGACCTGCCTACTGTTAATTTCCCTTTTAGCGCTGAATGACCTCTTAGGTCCCAGTGCTGGCTGGGCCTTTGGCCTAAATTCTATATCCCACTCCTATAGCTATCTCTTGATTATTAGTTGATCCTTGAAAAGAAACGGTAATAAAAAATTAAGTACAAATTATTCTTCGAAGATTTCTCTTATTAAGAAGTAATATGAAGAGACAAGAATAAATACACATGTTTTACCTTAATGTCATTAGCCGCCTTTGGGTAAAGAAAACAGGTTTTTATTCTCGAGTCAAGAAAGCTTTTACAAACTACTGGCTCCCGTTCTTATTACCTTCCTCGTCTCCCTACCCATGCCACTCCCTAAACTTTCAAAATAAACAAAACACACACACACACACAGAATCAACTTCATGTTTGTTTACTCTGCAGTAATGATGTTTTTGTTTAAAGTTCCCTTTGTTACATTGTGGACACCGGTAATCTGAGAATTAATTTTACAACGCGAGCGATTTTTTCCATGCTATTTTTATCAGTATCGTCTATTTTGTTCTTTTAAGTCGATCATTTAACGCTTATTTCACCTATATTTCTTAAAGTTATTGCCTTAACCATCACATTTCTAAACTGCGGTTCTCACAAGCAATAGCATCACTGAAGCGACATTCAATTGATTTCTGCGGACTAAAGACCAGTGTCGAAGAGTAAAACCCATCTAGCAAAAATATATTCTGATTTATCACCTTGGTCGTCACATCATACTTTCCTCCCCGCAGGTGGATTTCGACGAGCCCCTGGGTCCGAAAGGAAAAACGCCCTGGGTGACCATAAACGGGAAGGACCTCGCCGACTCTCAGCTGGTGATGGAGAACCTGGCGAAGGAGTTCGGGAAAGATACGAGTGCCCACCTGACGGTTGATCAGAGAGCCATCGCTAGGGCCTTCGCCGTCATGATGGATGAACATCTCATATGGTGAGAGCATTCCGGGGGTTTTGTGGTGAATGGGCTTTTAAAAGTCTTTCCTTAATTCTTTTTTACTACTATTCTTAATATTGTTACTGTCGTTACCATTATTATGAATACTTTTTTTATACTTCTTCAGCAACTGTTTGGATGTTGCCGATTTATCATTTTTTATCATGTTATTGTCTCTACTTTGTATATTCCATGTACAGTATATGGCCTTGAGTTGAAATGAAATCTATTATTATTATTATTATTATTATTATTATTATTATTATTATTATTATTATTATTATTATTATTATTATTATTATTATTATTCCTAGCGTCAAGTTGTGTTTAATTCAACAAATTTCTGGTCGTGTTTCATTCGACAAATCTGTGACCACTTTCAACTTTCCCAGCGATGTTTTTAGTTTTCTGTAAAAGAAAACTATTGTGCCGGCTTTGTCTGTCCGTCCGCACTTTTTCTGTCAGCACTTTTTCTGTCCGCCCTCAGATCTTAAAATCTGCCGAGGCTAGAGGGCTGCAAATTGGCATGTTGATCATCCACCCTCCAATCATCAAACATACCAAATTACAGCCCTCTAGCCTCAGTATTTTTTTTATTTTATTTAAGGTTAAAGTTAGCCATAATCGTGCTTCTGGCAACGCAGCAACACAGGTCACCACGACAGGCTGAGAGTTTTATGGGCCACGGCTCATATAGCATTATAAGCTGTACAGAAAACTCGATTGCGCCGAAGTTTTTACTTGTATGTATTTGTCTTGCCAGAATAATATTTCACCGCTGAACTCAAACTGTACTTAGGAATCTCTCGTCGTGCTTTGCAGGGGCTTAAGGGTGTGGCGCTATGACATTGATAAGTGTGCTGGGTTTGCCGAATGCATGGAAGACGTTCCCGCCGTGTTGAGGCTCGCGATGCCTCTTTACCGCAAGAAGATGATAGATGATCTCTGGTACCAAGGAACAGGACGACACACGTTTTCGGAGGTTGTTGATATTGTTGGGAAAAGTCTGGCTGTTCTGTCAAACCAGCTGGGTGAGGTTCTAAAATTGTTTGACTTGCAATGTGTTGATAAGAAAAAAAAATCAAAGAATGTCTTACAGGTTAAGAGGAGATCTAACCTCCAGTCAGAGTTTCTTTGCAAAAAAAAAGTTCCCTTTACCCAAATGGTACAATCCCGTCTCTGCCAAAATCTAATCACTTGTTGTCAGTGTTAAGGCTCAATTTTAGCCAAATTTTGGTTAAAATCCACACGTAACTTGGCAAAGGTAATAAGTCAAAACTAGGAAAATTGTGGCTTTATGTTACTGACATTTATAAGAAATCACATTTGCCCCATTCTTCAATTCTAACTCAGTTCATGCTGGCTTTATGAGTTTTAGTCATAACTTATCCTATGCTGATGTCCATTCGCGTAGGTTTAGCCAACGCTGTTTTCACGCAACGATATATGTGGAAAGTATTCCTAATTGCACATTTCTTTTTATTACAGGTGAAAATCCCTACCTGATGGGCAACGAAATTAGTGAAGTAGACTGTGTGATGTTTGCACACCTTGCAAACATATATTACAATTATAGACGGTCTCCTTTTTATACAACACTCACAGGTAAAAAAATTTTTTTTTTTTTAAAGATAGCGAAATCTTTAGATATAATTTCAGCTGGTTAGATATCTGGTGCTAGGATGACCTTCCTATTTGGGGTCACGGCTCTTCCACACTCAATGTAAAAATTGAACACTGAAATCTTATGTCGAAAGTATATAACCTTTTTGTATATGCCTACCACTAGTTTCATTTTTGTATATACGGCTATGGCTAAGTTTCATTTATCTAATCGGCAGAAAATATTGTTCTGTTTTAGCGGTTCTGAATTGCTATAGTGAGTTGCTAAAAATAGAAAAATACTTTCCGTCGATTAGATAAATGAAATTGTGAGATAACTGTTGTTCGCTATAAACGAAAGGACTCGCGTCTTAAGAAAACCCAGTTTTAAATTTTCTTCTTTTGTAACTTTAAGACTGGAGTCTAGTAAACGCATACATGCACATATTTCGTTACTTTTTGTTTATTACATTGCGACAAACAGAGTATTTACGAGTTTCAAATCTTTCCCTTTCCCTTTCTTTGCAGATTTAAGTAACCTTGAATCCTACGTAATGAGGCTGAAGGAGCAACTTTGGCCAGACTGGGAACTGTGCCTTCAGCCACCAAAGCACTAGGAGCTGCGAGCCATCAAAATGTAAACGCTAAATGCTATTGTTATTGATTAATCGAGGAAAGTTATTTTTGTTTAGTTGAAGAAATCCTTGCCAGCAATTTGAGCGCTTGTAGCTTTGCAAGCGTCTCTTGTGGCTATACAGAGCCCAGAGAGTCTCTTGTAGCTCTGCAAGCCTCTCTGTCGGCTGTACAGAATCCAGAGAGACGCTTGTAGGTCTGCAAGCCTCTCTGTTGGCTGTACAGGGACCAGAGAGACCCTTGTAGCTCTGCAAGCCTCTCTGGTGGCTGTACAGAGTCCAGAGAGACGCTTGTAGCTCTGCAAGCCTCTCTGTCGGCTGTACAGAATCCAGAGAGACGCTTGTAGCTCTGCAAGAGTCTCTGTTGGCTGTACAGGGTCCAGAGTGAAGCTTGTAGCTCTGCAAGCGTCTCTGTTGGCCGTGCAGAGCCCGGAAGGCCACCTAAACCCTTTCACGCCTTGCTCCACTTATTGGCCGCCTCAAGGAAAGGGCGTACTGGCTTCTGGCCAACTGTAATCTAAAAGAAGAAGAAGCTCTGCAAGGAACTGCCGTTTGTACCTGTAAGGTTAGCAACAACAAACATTACTGGCACCAAGGGCAAGGAACGAACAAAAGCCGAAGCGAAATAACATTTTTCCTGTGATTTTAAAGGGCAATAGCAATCTCTTTCCCTCCCAGGAAAGAGAAAATAGATTATCAAAAGTCAAGAAAAACAAACATGTTGATCCACAATACTTTTATCTCCCGATAGCGCACTCTCCGAAGGGTAATCTTATCTCAAGGTTTATTATTGTGATGCTGAGAGAGTGAGGGACAAAAGCAATATGTGTTAAGTGAAATTCAGTCAAATACGTCACAATAGGTGACGATTCCTTGAGTGCCTTCGGTCTGCAGTCAGCCAGCAGTGAGAGCCTTCGGACTCTTGCTGGAATAAACGGACAGAACTGTCGCAAGACCGCAGCGACGTGTGTGATATAAAATTCGATTAAACTTAAACTTTTTTTTTTTACTTTGAAATTCGAGTGTTCGTTAAGACTTGGCGACTCGTCTTTGTGTCTCTTGTGAAGATCAGCTATAAAAAGAATTCCCAAGGAAGAAGGACGGGAGAGATACATTTGGATATTGGTAAGGTTACGTATATTGGTTAAAAAAGGATAATGTCATTTTCCTTGCTAGTATATTTTTCTTTAATTTTGATGCTGGCGTTGTTTTCCGAGCACTTTTATATGATATTAACGGGGGGTGCGTTGTGCAACTAGTCTTTCACCAAGGAAGAACGTATATATATATATATATATATATATATATATATATATATATATATATATATATATATATATATATATATGCATATATATATTTATATATATATACACATATATATATATGTATGTATATATATATATATATATATATATATATATATATATATATATATATATATATACAATATATAATGTGCGCATGTGTATGTGTGTGTGTGTATGTAATTGCTTAACCAGTTCTTAATTACCAGATTTATTCTTAACTCATGATTTTGTCAATAGTATCATTATCAAACCTATTCCTTTTATATTCCCCTCCAAACTAGCTCACAACTAGTTACTGACAAATAATAATTAACAAGAAAAATGAATTAAATTTTCTGCCGTTCCTTATTACAAAAAGAATGAGCTTCCTACAGCACACTCTGTAGACGTCCTCTAAAATCATCGGAATTTTCATGACTTTGCCGAGAAAATTAACTTGCGCGACATAGAGATTAATGCCAAGCCGCGTCCACCTCTGCAGTTAACTAGGCATGACTAAGCGGCAGATGGTTACACAAGCTTTTAATTTGGCTGACATATGCCCAGTGGGATAAAAAAATAATGACTATTATTTAGGCCAGCTTAGATGGGACTCGTATCTTTTCGTGTTTAGTTTTTGGCAGCCGTCAAGTTAGCAAGTTCCTTTTGTCTGTATGTGATAAGGTTGATTTTCAGGCTTCAGCCTCGAAAATTAAGAAGCTGCACGAATTACGGTGTAAGAGTTGGAAAATAATGAAAATTTTCTGTGAGTTAGTCATCTGTACGCAACAGTACATCGTTGTGCGTGTCAGCTTTTCCAGGGCTGTTGTGAGCGCAAGTGTGGCATTTTGTCGAGCTACCACACAAAACATGAAATACATTAACGAAAAACGAATGAAATTCATGAAAAATTTAACGAAAAACGAATGAAAATCATGAAAAAGTTAACGAAAAACGAATGAAATTCATGAAAAAGGTAACGAAAAACGAACGAAATTCATGAAAAAGTTAACGAAAAACGAATGAATTTCACGAAAAACATTAAACCTGTAAGTCCGAATAAAATTCAGGCGATCAATTCGTAGTCATAAAGATTGTCTTGTCATTAGAGATATTATAGTAATAGATTTCTTCAAGTATTTGAAACGTGACAGAAAATATTCTAAGTTGAACTGAACTGAATACAGAATTTAGGCCAAAGGCCAAGCACTGGGACCTATGGAGTCATTCAGCGCTGAAACGGAAATTGACCGTAAAAGGTTTGAAAGGTGTAACAGGAGGAAAACCTCCGGTTGCACTATGAATCAATTGTTAGGAGAGGATGGAAAGTAAGATGGAAGAAAGAGAATATGAAAGGAGGCACAGTAAAAGGAACGCAAGGGTTTGGTGCTAGGGGCCGAAGGCACTTTGCCAAGGATCTCAAGTAATGCCTACAGTGCACCGCATAAGGTACACAGACGGCACTACGCCCAGAAAATAATCTCGCAACAGCAGAAAGGAAAATTTTGATTAGCTGATTATTAATACTTTGCTATGATAACCGACTTATTATTAAACAGATGGATTAAAATCTTGGAATCATAACTCTGTTAATCCCAATCGGAATTTGTTTTATATTACGAATAAAGCGATGTTTGTTTATAATGGCCTTATCTTCTTTTTTTATCATGTTGATTTACTGTTGTACAATGAGTCCTGTTCATAGATAGGACTGGTGACGTAACGTCTTTTGCGTCTATGGTTACGTAATGCAGATAAGGTACAGGCATAAATAACTTTTGATCTTGTCTCTCGTAACCTGGTTGTTACAATGTTATGTCACAGGTTAATTTTTTAGCTTTCTGTAACAGAAAACTATTGTTCCGGCTTTGTCTGTCCGTCCGCACTTTATTCTGTCCACCCTCAGATCTTAAGAACTACTGAGGCTAGGGGGCTGCAAACTGGTATGTTGATCATCCACCCTCCAATCATCAAACATACCAAATTGCAGTCCTCTAGTTTTATTTTATTTAAGGTTAAAGTTAGCCATAAACGTGCTTCTGGCAACGATAGAGGACAGGCCACCACCGAGTCCTGGTTAAAGTTCGTGGGTCGCGGCTCATACAGCATTCGAAACCACCGAAAGATAGATCTATTTTCGGTGGCCTTGATTATACACTGTTCGGCACATTTTGCACTGGTTTTTGCTGTAAATAGACATGTTTAATTAAAATCGAACATTTCAAGATATCTTTTTACTAACAGAAAAGACCAGCACAAGAAAACGGGAGTCTGTTACTGATATTTTTTTAATAATTACTGCAGACTTGCGTAGAAATTCAGGTGAACACTAGGAAAATTCCGATTGCCAAAAAAAGCCCTTAAATAGTTAGGAAATTGAGTGTATTTGTTCTTATCATAATTATGTCCGCGAAGATAAGAAAGATAATTCTCATAGCACTAATACGAAGTAGAATCCATTCCACCCCTTTTACAGAAAACCGTCTTTTTAATTTATATATAATTCACTGACTAAAACCCAGCAAATAGAAAGTTTATTTAAAATGAGGGGTGTATATTACTAATCTAGACATGCACAATGGTACAAAAAAAAAAAGCTCATTATCAGTATTTCCTCCCGATCGTCTACCCCATGACAACTTTAACGAACAAAATTCAGATATCAAATAATATGGTTATCGTTAGGCAGTGAATTAGTAGGTAGCTAACTCCTTGTAGGCTATACCTCCCTTGTCGTGAATAGTGAATTATGCCCCTTGTAGTTAGCCAACCGTAGTGGGTCGCAGTTGAAAATGAAGAAGGGCAGGTTTCTAGCACTCTCATCTTACTATTCTTGCTGAGAATTGTTCTGGGAAAGGTAACATCTCATGGAATAACACATACACACACAGCCACACATATACATATATATACTATAAATATATAATTTTATGTATATTATATATATATTTGTGTCTGTGTATATGTATATGAGCTACTGGACAGGCAGTAAAATTTCAAGCCCAGAGTTTTCTCTAATATCAGGAATCACTCAAAAATGTGTAAAACATCCATCGAAAATCAAGATTTTTCAGTATCACTGCGAGAGCCGCCAACAGCCATGAACTGGCAATTCTAGAATCAATGATGATTAAACCATCTTCCCCTCGTTAAATAGCCGAACTTCTGCCGGCACACTGTACAAAGCTTTCTTAGTCTTGCTGCTCGTCACAGTCCTACCATTACCACTGAAAAGGTTGGTTCAGTCTAGCTAATCTTCTGTTTTTAAATTTAGGGATTTTGTGATACTTGACTCGTTCTTACTGTAAGTTTTCTTGATGTTGGTTTAAATTTGTATTGATGGTACCTTTCAAATTTGAAATTCTGTAATTTTCGTGTGATTCATGTTACTTATGACGCACAGCCCTCGAAAATGTAATGATGGCATTACGAACCGTTGGGAATAAATGACCGTTTTTAGCAAAAGTCTTTGTTTCCTGCACCTCACTGATGCATATCCAGCTGTGACCATCGCTGGCTGTATAATATATATATATATATATATATATATATATATATATATATATATATATATATATATATATATATATATATATATATATATATATATATATATATATATATATATATATATATATATATATATATATACATACATATATATATCATATATATATATTATATATATATATATATATGTATATATATATTATATGTATATATACTGTATGTATATATATAGTGTTTGTGCGTATGCACGTTAGTGCACGACTTTGCCCTCCTGTGGCAATAACTTTTTTCCACCGTTCATTTCAGGGAAAAGGAGTCAATAGCTCGGAGGAAATGGCAGAAACAGACTCAACGCCCTCCCAGGGATCCATAGTCACCGTGTTAGTGAGCGCGCTGGTGACGGGGCTCCTCGTTTATATCTATAGACGCATCATACTCAGACAGATTAGAAGGTAGTGAGACTAATATCGTAGACTATTTTTCTTTACAAAACGTTTAAGAAACTAAATGAGGTTTTGCATTTAGCCGATTTAAAAGAAAATTTATAGCTTTTTGCATTTAGCTGATTTAAAAGAAACATTATACTAGTTTTTTGCATTTAGTTGATTTGAAAGCAACTGTAGCTTTTTGCATTTAGCTGATTTAAAAGAAACTTTATAGCTTTTTGCATTAGCTGATTTAAAAGAAACTGTATAGTTTTTTTCATTTGCTTGATGTGAAAGAAACTTTATAGCTTTTGCATTTAGTTGATTTGAAAGAAACTTTATAGCTTTTTGCATTTAGTTGATCTGTAAGAAAATTCATAGCTTTTTGCATTTAGTTAATTTGTAAGAAACTTCATAGCTTTTTGGATTTAGTCGATTTGTAAGAAACTTCATAGCTTTTTGGATTTAGTTGATTTGTAAGAAAAATCATAGCTTTTTGCACTGTATAGTTGATTTGAGAGTAGTGATGAATTATGTTTTAAAAAGATTACTGCATGGTACGTTTATTCTTCATAAACAATTTTATAATATCCACTCACTCAGATAACCGGCTTCGGTGTGAGAGCCTGATACAGTGGACAAAAAATTTAAACGAATGGTCTAAGTATAATATTGACATACAAGATGATTGAAAATGTCTTATATTATAATAGTAATGATTATAATGTTGTCACTGCTTAGATGGTATGTTAAATGTTTTCACATGCGGCCTTTTAAAACAATGATAAAATATAGAAATTGGGTGTCTGCCTATCAGTCTGTTTATCTGTCAGCCTATCTGTCTATCTAACTATATTTATCTACCAGTATTTATATCTATAAGATATAATAATAAATTTCCTCATTGGACGGGTCGATATCGTTCTCGGTTAGCACTGTGCTGGGCCTACGTTCAATTCTCCGGCCGGCCAATGAAGAATTAGAGGAATTTATTTCTGGTGACAAATTCATTTCTCGGTATAATGTGGTTCGGATTCCACAATAACCTGAAGGTCCCGTTGCTAGGTAACCAATTGGTTCTTAGCCACGTAAAATAAGTCTAATCCTTCGAGCCAGCCCTAGGAGAGCTGTTAATCAGCTCAGTGGTCTGGTTAAACTAAGGTATACTTAATTTTTATAAGATATAATAGACTATATATATATATATATATATATATATATATATATATATATATATATATATATATATATATATGTACACACACGTACGTATATACATTTCACGAATTGTCCTATCATAGCGGAAACTGTCTATATTCCAGAAGTATTTGGAGGACTGCCGGGGAGGATGTCGTGCTGGTCCACTGTCCCACGCCCGGCTTTTTAACTCCGAACATCTCCCCTTTTGTGATGAAGTTGCTGACTTATCTCCGCCTCGCCCAGATCCCTTACAAGGTATAGCTAACTATCTTTGTTCGGTGGACGTTGATGCGTCTCGAAAAAGATGTAACTGCCGCGTTATCACGTTGTGGAAATACTTGTTTACTCATGTTTTAAATTTTTGTGAAAAACTGCTTTTAATGACTTAAAATTACGGAGATCCGATTCTTGTTCTTGATTATAATTTTTTTAATGACTTGAAATTGAGGAGACAAACTTTTTCTTGAAATATTTTAACTATTGAAGGGCAAGAGTCTTCATAAGCAATAAATGTAGCTCACAAAAAGTGGAGAGACTAGTTGCCACGAACTCCTAAAACCTTGGCGCTATCCACAATATTCAAATTCTAGAATCTAGGTACGAAGTATTCTTATTGAACATCTCGGGTTCTTTAGAAAATGTTAAAATGAAAACTTGAACTCGCTTTAACATATATTCATCGCTTTCCATACTCAAAATGAAAAATAATGAATGTAGTACAAGTTATGTCCGTAGAAAGTGACAGTTGAATGGATAGTGCAGGTGAACAATAAATTCAAAATCCTTTAACTAAAGTGGAGAAATGATCTTGAAGTTACTATTTGCTTCTAAATATTTAGACTATATACATGTGTGTATATATATAATATATATATATTCATACATAAGTATATGTAATATATATATATATATATATATATATATATATATATATATATATATATATATAATATATATATTCATATATATATATGTATGTAGTTATATAGTTATTATCTTAATAAAAGGAGAAAAAGTTGAAAAACAGAAATGAAAGTTAAATAAGTTTTCTTGGGAACGGGAAAGACTTCTTTTTATTTTGACCGTTTTGACCTAAAGAGTTTTAGTTAGGGTTGAAAATAATCAATCAGGGAAGCATGTCAGTTGTATGACCCCGCGGCATGAACAGGTTGATGTATATTGGCAGAGAACAGGCAATAAATATTCAAAACCAGTCACTATTCAAGGAAGCTATATATATATTCTTGCACTGATATATTTACATTTTTCTCCTTTGCCTGGAAATACTTAAACTGCCGTCACTTAACGTGATGTACACGTATACGAACGTAACATACGCCCACCATTATACATATATACATAAATATGTGTATGTAATGTATGTATGTATTACATATTTATCTGCATACATACACATATGTATATATATATATATTATATATTATTATACATTATATATATATATATATATATATATATATATATATATATATATATATATATATATATATATATATATATATAAACATATTTCGATCTCCTCTCAGTTAGAGCACGACGAGCCCATGGGGGCGAAAGGGAAGACTCCGTGGATCACCCTCAACGGCCAAGACCTGCACGACTCTCAGCTGATCATCGAAGCGTTGGCGAAGAAGTTCAACAAGAACTTCAGCAGAGGGCTTTCGGAGGAAGAGAAGGCCATAGCTCGAGGCTTTACTATGATGATAGAAGAACACATAGCTTGGTATGTACTAGGGAATTAAAAAAATATTCTCACGCAAACTGGTTCTATGTATCATGATCAGTTACTGCTGCAATGTGGGGTCTGCCGTGGGAGGTTGAAACCAACATTCTTTAGAAGATTGAATTTCAAGTCAGTGGCCCCTGTGTGCTTGTTCCATGTGAATAGGTTTCATCTACTGAAATAATAATAATAATAAAATGCCGGTGGAATAGACAAATCAGTGCCATGATTATTAATGAGACCCATTGAAGAAGAGACGTGATACCGTTACTTCTTTCGAATGAACACCAAAATATTCTTTGGAGTTTGAATTTCAAGTCAGTGGTCCCTTTGGTGGGCTTGTTCCAAATGAATAGGGTTCATCCTCTGAATAATAATAATAATAATAATAATAATAATAATAATAATAATAATAATAATGAGAAAGTAAGACACAGATGAGCAACAGACAAAAAGTGACGGATAGCTTCTTGAAGAGCGAAAGATCATAGGAATAAAGTTAAACGAAAATAAGGAGAGAATTGCAATGTTAAACAAGGCGGGGAGGGGGTGGGGGAGAAAATTCATGATGAGCCAAATAATGTGGAGTTTACTGACGTCCGCAAAAGGAAATGAGGGCATAATGTTCTCGGCTGAATACAAAAGCAGCCTAAACAATATTCTCAGAGAGGAAACAGGGAAGTCAAATTGTAGCCTAGGATAAGAGTACACAAATAATACTCAACCGTCTGCTCGATCACTCGACTGATTAATGTGAATTCAGTTTTATTTTAATGTTTATACATTTGGAGTATGTGATTGCAGATAGAAAACTCTAAAGTACCCTGCACTCCAAAAGTATTAATAAAGTATAAGGGTTAAGTATACTTTTCATCTGCCATAATGTAAGAATTAAGGTGGGAAACGAGAGAGAAAAAACCAGGCAGAAGCATAATCGAATGAAGTGAATTTCACATGGTCATGACATTTCTAATCAGGTTTGGTTTAGAAATCAAGTATATTGAGAAATAGTGTTCTGAGAATGAATGCTAACAATAAAGGAAGCCTGGGAAGGGCAGGAAGATGAGAAATACAAAAGTGAAAAGTTGAGACAAGCTTGAGTACGAGAAAATAAGAACATAAGGGAATAGCAGAAACTTAGAATGTGAATTCTGAGCAATATAAGGTGAAACTTAAAACTGCTAACGCGACTTGGTTCCCGCCAGTCGCCGACCGGGATATTTACCACCTTTTGTCCACGTTTTTGTTTTGTTTATATCTTTTGTTTCTGCTTATGGAAATTACCGTCACTGTTTTTTGTTTTACGTTCATCCCTAAGGGGCTGGTACTAAACATGGCGACCATTTTGCCGAACCTAGAAGGGTGCGTAGGCCAAGGTAGTAGTTTCAAGTTTTACCCGATGTGAATAGCATTATGGAAGAGATTCAAGATGCTCATATCTGAATAGATTAAGGGATATTGGTGCTGCAGTCAGCATGGAAGCCACCTTTAAAAAATGGAGCGTGTGCTGTGAGAACCTGGAAAAAGTTGAAGGGGCTACTGGTGAACAACTGAGTTTTTTTTTTTTTTTTTTTTTTTTTTTTTTTTTTTGAGAGAGAAGGTGAGGAAAATGTAGTGGAGTGAGACAAAGTGGCGTTCGACAAAGGAAGGATTAGCATCAGGACTCCGGATATTGTGGAGTGAATAAAAAAAAAAACCGGTTTACCATAGGCCGAAGGGCCCACTCAGAAACAAATTTCGTTACCGGATGAGCCAGCCCACGGCAGTCAGCTCTTTGCCCGGAAATTATTAGTCCCTTAAATGCTGTGTACTGTGGGCCATATGTGTATTAAGTAGATAAGCGAACGAGAGAAGGCATTGATTTCTAGACTGTGATCTTCCTAGCGTCGTAGTAAACTTCGCGTTTGAGATACGGATGTCGACAGAATAGCTGTTAATTCGCACGGTTTACTGTGACCAGGCTGACTATAATAGCGAGTGGGAATCTCAAAGGCGAATTTTAAAGCGACTGTAAAAGCCGTTCAGCCACCATAAGAATCCTAACGACAAGAGGGTTCACTCTGTCGATAAACCTATTTTAGACAGAGAAGGACCAAAGATAATTCTATTCAAGACTTTTTTTATTTGAAAGAGTTATCATGATATCGGTTATTTAAAATGTAACTCTTAATTTACTTCTTGTTACTGAGATGTTAGTTATTTTTTCATGTTTAATGACTTTTTCTCTTTTTTCCTTCTCGTGGTTATACTTTATGTATATATATATATATATATATATATATATATATATATATATATATATATATATATATATATATATATATATATATATATAGGGTGCTACTTTAGCTTGTTATCTACGCGTCACCTGCTCCGAGGTGCTATAGTACTAAACATAGCGGAAGCTCCTTGAGACGCCGTGTTTAGTACTAGCCCCTCGGGGATCAAAGTATTGTATACACCCATTTCTATATTATGTGGTCGACAAATTATATTAATAAACGATATCTTCGTGTGGCCGTCTACTTTACATTTACCATACGGTGTTTGGTAGTAAAAGAAAAGTAGCACCTCGAAGTAGGTGACCCGTAGATAACAAGCCAAAGTATCACCTTCTGTTCTTTCTCAGGGGCCTTCGAGTGTGGCGATTCATAGTTGACGACGGCAGGACAATCTTGGAAGGGATGAAACAGCCCTTCTACGTGTGGCTAATAAAACCTATTTTCGTACGAAGTCAGAAGGCAGCTCTTTGGTACCAAGGGCTCGGAAGACACTCGCCCGCCGAAGTCCAAGAGATGGTAACCGCCGATCTGAAAGCTCTTTCGAAATACCTAGGTAAAAGTGGGATTCAAATTATTTACAGATGTTTACATAGTTTCAAGTTATGATCGTGTAAATAAGAAATGAAAATTTCCAATCTATTTTTCTGGAATGACAATAATTACGTACACATAGCACATAGATATTAAAAATGTGTGAGCATCAAGGCTGACGACAACTTGCGGCTTAGTTGCGAATTAGGTTGTGAATAATGACTTATTTCACAGTCAGCCAAAAAATAACTCTACCAACAGTCGATTAACTGAGTTTTTTTTCCTCTCCATATCCTAACAGGGAGAAAACATTATCTCATGGGGGACAGCCTGACCGAAGTAGATTGCGCCATGTTTGCTTTCCTTGCCAATATCCTGTACAACTACAATCGATCACCTTATTATGATATCATTAAAGGTAAGCTTGCTTCTCTTGATTTCTATGTATAACTTATAAAAGAAAGAAAACAAAAGTATAATTGTTTTGATAGCACCGATGTCAATAAAGAACTCGAACTATTGGGCGCAAGGAATGCAAATTTTCTGTATTAGAATGTTTTGAAATTATAAAAAAAGATAACTGTTTAATTTAATTATTACTTTAAGGTAATTAATTAAAACAGATTCTAATTATTGGTCTCGTATTTCAGGAGAGTTTACAAATCTCTATCATTATGTAATACGAGTCAAGAGAAGACTATGGCCTGACTGGGACCAGTGTTTAGAAAAAACTAAGTGTAAATGACCCTTATATTTACAAATGTTTACATAGTTTTAGGTTATGATCGTGTAAATAAAAGATAGTAATTTCCAACCTATTTATTTTCAGTAATAAATGTTGCCTGCTTAAATCATCTTTCATTATTACTCTATTACACATTTATGTTTTTGATCAGGCTCACGCGAGCCTTATTTCATGTTTTATTTGTTTCGTTCTGTATTTTTTTTATTGTTATTTATCTCATCTAATTTGACATTTACTTATGTATTCAGTTTCTAGTACTATGCTGTTTTCCTTATTGATTGGGGCCTTTTTAGTACTAGGCTGCTTTCCTCATTGACTGGGGCCTTTTTAGTACTAGGCTGCTTTCCTCATTGATTGGGGCCTTTTTAGTACTAGGCTGCTTTTCTCATTGAGTAGGACCTTTTTAAGCACTAGGCTGCTTTCCTCATTGATTGGAGTCTTTTTAGTACTAAGCTGCTTTCCTCATTGGGGCCTTTTTAGTACTAGGCTTTCCTCATTGATTGGAGTCTTTTTAGTACTAAGCTGCTTTCCTCATTGGGGCCTTTTTGTACTAAACTGCTTTCCTCATTGGGGCCTTTTTAGTACTAAGCTGCTTTCCCCATTGGGGCCTTTTTAGTGCTAAGCTGCTTTCCTTATTGGGGCCTTTTTAGTACTAAGCTGCTTTCCTCATTGGGGCATTTTTAGTACTAAGCTGCTTTCCTCATTGGGGCCTTTTTGGTACTAAACCGATTTCCTCACTGGGCCGTTTTAGTGCTAAGCCACTTTCCTCGTTGGGGCCTTTTTAGTACTACTCTGCTCTCCTCATTTGGGCCTTTTTAGCAATAAGCTGCTCTCCTCACTGGGGCCCTTTGCCTTGTAGCGTTCTACTTTACAAACTAGGGTTGCAGCTAATAATAATAATAATAATAATAATAATAATAATAATAATAATAATAGTTACGTAATCTTTATTTGTGTGATTTTATTTTTTGGTTATACTGCGGAAGTGTTCTTTGATGGGGACACCTTTGCAGATGAGAGTGTGATAACTTGAATAAAAAGAAGAAAAGAACAGAAAATTAAATAAACTAATTAATACAGAAAGTGTAGTAACGAGGCGAGAAGAATATATAAATTCTTGGTAATGATGACTAAAAGAAGGATCATTACAGACCTTGTGGCATTCAACTTCGTCTTCCGTGCTAAAAATAAAGTGCACGCGAAAAGCACGGCTGAAAAGAAGCTTTTCCCGTAGGGGGTGTGAAGTCCTCATCGTTTCCTATCTATTGAATAGTTTCTCCTCCCCTCCAAACCATTTTTACAACCTTACTTCTGTGCGAAAACTCCCTGCGTCGAACATGCAGCCAGCTGATTCTTCTAAGCCTCTGACTGGTGGTGGGAAGTTGGGAATTTGTCAAGACATTGTCTCAAAGAAGTGGCGTGGGGCCGAGAAATTCACCTTCTACTTTTAAAAGACAAGAGCCATTGTGAGACGAAGTATGCGTGACTGCATTTGACTTATCTTTATACAATAAAGGATAACATTCGGTTGAAAATTGCTTCATGGTAAAGAGCTAATATATACGTAAATTGGGAATGAAATAGTCTGTTTAATTTCTGTCAAAAACAAAGGAAACCCATAGCTATTAGGCCTATCATTATTTCAGAAAGTTGATGTCCTTCTAGCAGGAAACTGTTCCCAAGCAACTCAGTAGTGTAAAAGGCGTTGTTGCAAAGAAATGTAAAGAAATGTCCGAAAAATACTAGATTCGTTATTCGCAAACCTCGCAGACTTGAGGATTCTGTAAGCCACATAATTGCTATGTTGGAATGCGCTTTATGAGTTTCCCCCTTATAATGTCTACACGTAGATTCCACATTCCTTTCTACATGAAGAGTACGTTATTCCTCAGAAATAAGCTGGCTGACAAAGGACTGTTAAATAGCCTAAGTTACGGACATTATGAAATAATGGATTTTACATTTACGGTCATTTGAAGATTTTCTCAGTTGAATGCATTTGATATTTTTAAGCAGAAAATATTGTTACGGGAATATTAAATAGCCTAAGTTACGGACATTATGAAATAATGGATTTTATATTTACGGTCATTTGAAGATTTCCTTAGTTGGAATGCATTTGATATTTTAAAGCAGAAAATTTTGTCATGGGAATGTTATTTTTTTTATTTTTATTTTTTTTTTGCACATTGCCGCAAGTTTAATTCCTTTATTCAAAATTATGCCCATGAGTGAAGCTACCAGAGGGCAAACATGAGTAGGAAATGGTAATAGATATCGGAAATGCCCTGCTCAGTGATCATGTTAAGAATGCAACTGAAGAAATGACTCCGGCCTTGAGAAGTAGATTGCCATAATTTTACGGAAGGGATCAGCATGCACCCCCCGAAGCAAGAAATTAAACGCGTTAAAATTAGTCGTATAGAGACCTCGAAACGAACTAGTATATGGGACTAGATATTCCCAACTAGGAATGAGACCTTTGATTAAGCCCTGTTCGTGGAAGTGTTTGGGAACATGATGTTCCTAACAATTTGCTGAACGAGCACTTCTGTATACAAGTATAACGTGAAGAGATGAATTCTGTCATTGCAGGCAAACATTGATTCAGTAACGGCATTTTCCTGCGAAAGTGTTTATTAAGAATTCAAAATTAGCCAGTAGTCATTTTTTCCTTCTGAAGTTATATACTAGTGTGTTTATGCGTTAATACTTAAAAAAAAAGGATGGATTTTATTAAGTTTTTGCGTATGCCAGTGGTGGGCAGTACTTTACATGGCTCGTGCCCACGGCATAGTTTCTGTGAGCCATCATTTGCCAGTCATGAGAAAACTACCTTAACGTAAATCTAATACTAATGATTTACTGCACCGTTTATTATTCAACGAGTTCCCATGTGTCAGAGATATCGAAATCATTGTTACTGGAAAAAATGGTCACGGATGAGAGCCTATATAGATGGAGTTAACTGAAGCCATGATGTCATGACTAGTGTGCAAGGTACGGGAGTCTGACCCAACGAGATTAGCGACTAGTCAGTCCAGTGTGCTTTCTTGCAGTCCTACGCTTGTGATTGAAAACGCCTTTTGAATGCCTTCACCCATAGTTGGTTATAATGCAGTGAATAACAAAACGTTTTTAAGCTTTTGTATCTGTTTTCATTCTGACTATTCCTCAGTGACCTGTCCAGGTGAGACCACCCCCGATTGTGGGCGTGACTGATGGGTATTGGTGGTGGGCGCGCTGAACCAGCGGGCAGCGGGGCTGGGGAGGGATGTGGGCGGAACGCACTGACATTGTCCAGAATGGAGAGGACTCATGGGAGCTATTGGGTAGGTGGGAGGGATGGCGGGGGCATTAGTCTGTCCCTGGTGCTGGTAAGGGGAGGAGATCGTCCCTCCGGCTCCCTATCCTCCATCCTCAGACTCACCTCAGACTCATTCACATTGTCTCACTCTCACTCTCCGCACGAACGCACTCACGCCCGCCAAGAAGCTCCTCCTCTGGACGAGGCGGAGGAGTTGTGGGTTTTACGGTTTTCATTGTGTAGTTCAGTGCGAGTTCCGTTTCGGTGTTGTGCTTTAAAGTTTCAGTCCCAATGGAAAAAAAAAATTAAGTCATTTCACGGCTCTAACAGTCGTGGAATTAAATGATATATCGTTTGTGTAGAATAAGTTCGATGTCACTGAATGTCAGTGGTGTAATTATGTAGTTACGACGTGATCGGACGTGAAATTAGCAATTCAGTGTTAGAAAGTCTGTGGCCGAAGGAAATGGTGACTGTACGACACAAATATATATAACTGTGGAAGGATAGGCGTTATCAGTGGAGCACTTTCCATCTGCAAGGTAAGCTGCTGATAAATAAAAGAATTTTAATCCGTTTTGGAAACTTGCATTCAAGGTAAATGTATAAAGTGTCTAGCAGATGTGACTGGATAAACTGACGGAATTTGGCATAAACAAGATGTTTTACGAGAAGCTATTAAAATAAATAGAGATGTTTCGAACACTAGGCTTATGTTGCTAGGGCTGAATGTGGAAGATTCAAGTCTAGACAGGCAGAGACCTAACTCTAGTCCAGATTTACATTATTAATTCGCTCTTATGGTCTGTAATTAATTACTTAGTTGCGGGTTAGCCTGAGCTAATGCTACAGTTATATAAACTACTGCGATGTTGCATGATAATTTACGTAACTACGCTAACAACGCATGGAAATTTACCCGAATGCAAATTGTTTTTAGGCCAAGAAAATCTGCTCTTTATGCGTAAGTTTTCTACTTTGAGTGATCATATACTGTAGTTGACATTAACAACCTGCGGCTTTCAGTATAATCATGTCAAAATGACTCCCTTGTGTATGGTTTGTGAAGTAGGGTGGAATGGATTCAGATAACATTATTTTTTTCTTTTAATCCACCTCATAAAAGTACAAGTGGTTATCAGATCTCTGTTGCACCAACGTATGCAACGCTTATGTACATGTGTAGGCGATCATACAAATGCGCACATGAGTTGTCTGTCAGTCCATGGTGGTTCTGCGATTTGTTTCATTCGTGAAGTCTCCGTTTGAAGATCAAGGTTGCAGGATCAAAAATACTCACAAAATCCACTTTAATATATTCAGATACTACTAAAGTAATAACTGGACGCTACTAGCCAGTTTATGCTCTAATATTGCATCGTGTTTTTAACGTAAATTTTAATGTTCCGTGTAAAGAGGTTAAGGATGAGTAACTAAAGAAAGACCGCGCACCGTGAAGCTCAAATTTCCTAAGCGTAAAGGTATACAGTTTGTGTGCTTGGCACCGGGTTAATTTGCTAATTTCATTTGTGATTTATCGCTGACGTATTTTTGGATTTGCAAAAAATACGTAGAGCAGATAGTTTCGCAATATTAAGTACGAGTGCACTGGGTAAGCGGAGATAACCTGAAATGTTCGGAAATAATCAAAATTAAAAGAAATGAAGCCCTCTGCAACCTGAGCTAGCCTTCTGGAAAATAAAATCTCCAAGACCGCTGATACAAGGCGTATCTTTTCGATAAAACATGACAATTTTATGGCGCGGTTTGAGGATTAAGTGACAAAGAAATGTTTGGAGGAGACTTAAAGACAGTGAGACGGCATCTCTTGGTAATGTGATCGGCATTGGTCATGCAGATATTGTCGTCCAGCGATAAATCATGGCTTCTTCCCCTCGTCCCTATACGCATGCGCCTTAGCATATAAAAACAAAAACTTGATAGACCTTTTTAGTCTAGTTGGATCACAAACACAGCTAGGGAATGCATTTGGAAGGGAAATGAATTCTCCCTTGTGCAGGTCATAGACCTCATATACAAGGAAAAAGTGAAAGCGCGTGACAACATGAATAAATAATATATGAAGCAAGCAAAAGCAGCCTCCCGGCGTTTGTTGTTCTGCGGCGTCAACTTCGTCACTCTGTCGCAAAGGTGAAAAGTACAAAAGGGGATGCAGTCAGCGACTTGGCACGGGAACCCATCCCTACCTTTGTTGTTCTTATTTTTTACTTTAATGCGGTTTTTTTTTCTGTCTCCGGGACAACACTTGGATGGTGTATAAATAGTTAGCACAGTTACTGAGTGCAGTGTATAGACTTGCGCTGTGGAGCATCACCGCGTAAGTCATTGCACTCAGTGAACGTGATTATATCTGTATAACTCTTAGTTTCACTTCTTTCGTTTGTTTGATGGCAGTACCCACATCAAGGGTTATACCCCTGTACGAAGTTGTCTTGCAGTTTTCATGGTTGAAGTACCTCTGGTTGCAAGAAATGTTCGTTAGTTTTATATATATATATATATATATATATATATATATATATATATATATATATATATATTATATATATATATATATATATATATATATATATATATATATATATATATATATATTATGTGTGTGCGTGTGTATATGTTTATATTATACACGTACATACACAATATATATATATACATATATATATACATATATATATATATATATATATATATATATATATATATATATATATATATATATATATATATGAAAACCGTAAGTTCTTGCAATGGTACTTGTATGCTCGTTTTGGATAATCATCAGTGTCACACGGTCTCCTCACCCAAAAGAATAGATTAACTGAGCTGTTTAGTGCACATGATAGTGTAGGTGCAACAGAACACATCTTCGATGTAGGTTATCTGTGTCTATAGTGCCAAAGGAGTAGGCAGAGATTAAAGTATTTCCTGACTGCACAAAAGTATGTCCTTTATCCTTGAATGCGAGTCACCTCTGACAGGGTGTGCCCGTGTAGTATTTCGTTTCTGAATTAGTTTTTTGGTTAATCGTGTCTTTCTGAATCTGTTTTATTTGTTTTCTGTCTTCAGAATTAATCATAAACTGTGATGAATTAGTGACTGTCGTCTACCGCATAAATTGCATTTTATTTACCGTTTCGATCCTCAAGCTATTGTGTTCGTTGTTCCTTATATATCCTTCACGGCACAAGGGATATATTATATAATATAGGCCTTAAGTGATTTTTATTGTCTGCTGAATAACCTGCTGAACTAATAAGGACAAACATTAATAGAACTTTGGTCTTGCTTAAGGTTAAAAATTCTACCTGACTGTTTCTCTTTTCACTAGAAAAAAAAATGTGGTATTGACTGCATAAATTAGAGCCTAAGAATTTCTGATCCAATTTTAAGGTGACTTTATTCAGTACTGATCGTGATTTTTCAGTTGATATAATTTTCATATCTTTTCACATACACTGGTTAGAGAAATGTTTTGCTTTATTCTGTGTTGAATTGTTATAGCATTCCAGTTTAGGCACTCTGGTTAGTGATTATGCTGGGAAACAGAGATCTTAACATTATCAGTTATCTCTTCATTTAAATTCATGTTAATATTGAATCCATGAAATTGATTTTATCAAAGAATGGATATATCGAATACAGCACTACCAAGGGGATCATCTGTGACTTTCCACAGGTAAGAAAGTTAGATCCATTACGTGCTGAGTAGCCTAACAAGTGTTAAAGTTCGACGTGACATTAACTGCTGCCAAAAGCTCTTTCTTCGACTTGTGACATCAATTGCTAGAAGCCCATGTGGCAGCAATTACGAGAATTCCGTGGGATATCAGTAACCACACATCCGTGTGCTGGTTGCTCGTAGTCCATATTGTGTGAAAGGAATTCTGAAAAGGACTGTTTTTTTTTTTGGGGGGGGCGGGCAAAATAGTAAAGAAAACGTTTAATGATACATTTGAGCCAGTTTACAACCGCTCAATTCAACTTTCAATTTAGGTGTGATTGAGTATACGGATTATCACCTGTAATACTTAATTTTAGGACATTTATTTCACTTTGGCAGTCACAAAAAACTGAATGTATTTCTGTTGTATAGGTGCTTGCATTGATTCTTCCGATAATTATAAAAATCGAAAAATAATTCAAAAACGTTTATTTTGTCCCCAAGTTACGCCCACAATACCGGTTTAAGCTCTTTGAATTATGGTGACCTCGCATCATTAATTTTGTCAAGCACGTTTTACATTCAGTGAGCGAATTCGTGATTGAAAGCTTTTTTTTTTTTTTTCATAAATTGCACTTTGCTGAAGAGTTGAGGATGACGAATCCATGCCCATCTGTCGTTCATCGACTTATACGTTCGATTCATCATGGCTATTTATAACCAAAGGGCGCCGTTTCATTCGTCGGGGATCATGTTTGCTGGTCTTATTTTGTATGTTACGTCCCCTTGCCTTTGAGGCGTGATCCAAATGAAGTGCATAAACGAGGTAGGTGAGTCTGATGAATTGGCTTGGCAAAGATGTTTGAAGCCATCACCGGTTCCATATTAAACTAATTGGAGATTAAGTTGAATATTCAGAGTAGCATCAAAGCCCTTGTTCTTTCTCTTGTCTTCTGTGCACTGTGCATTTGGTTATGTTGTAAGTGTAAGAATATCTTTATTTAAGACGGTTTTGTATGTGTATTTATGCTCTAGTAAAAAGTTAAATGAGAATTCGACCGTAAACTGAATCATCCAATATTAGACTAACTTTTATAATTGCGATTAGAAATAAAGGAATATAAAGAGACCAGCGCATTTCCCTTCTTTTGAACCGCCGTAGTCCCACGGGACTGAGAAAGCGAGAAACGGGGGAGGGGGAACGCTAAAGGAAACTAGCACACAAATAAAGATTCCCATGACCGGCCTCGGGTAAACCTTCACATTTCCCGCCCAGGTTCGAACTTTGAACTCTCGCGAATGTGTGGCTGTGTGTTGTGCATCTCCCGCTAGCGAGCGAGTGTAAGGTATCGCCCTCCCACTATTGGGATTGTGGCTCACGACGACTGTTTCATCGCCTCATGGCTTCGAAATGGGTTTGTTTGACCTCCTAGATGTAACGTTTAGTGTTTAGGCACCTGTTGGTTTATGTATTTATATGTCTCAACTGCCAGAGTTGGTAAAGCTGGGTCATCAGCCAACAGCTAGAGGTGACATTGTGCGATGTAATTTGTCCTGTCATTGTTATTCTCGTTTTGTGCTCTTCAGTCTTGGAGATGCTTTGCACTTTGCTTTCTCACCTTCCATTCTTGGGACCAGACACCTCTCTCTCTCTCTCGTCTGATTTGTGAATGTGGTTTACTGATTTTCATTTACTGTCATGCCTAATTTTTTTTTTACTCTTCAGAACTGAATTGTTAGATTAATGCTCTCCAAATATATACGCGTCTTTTGTGGCTTCGAGAACCCACCAGTTTCGATGAAAAACTATACTACTTAGGTTTGGTACAATAAGGCATTTTCATATTTTTTCTAGTTATTGGCGTACCGTTTTCATGTATCGCTTATATGTTTGAATGTTCATTCCTGTTACTGCTATGCTGCTGAAAAATGTTTGCCTTTTCTTGTATTTTTTTTCCCTGCATTTCTTTGTTCCTTCCTGACGTGTCCAATAAAGACTATAATTTGTTTCTTTCATCCACTCCCCTACTCCTTAATCAAGGAATGCACTAGACATTCTCAAGTAATCCGAACAGTAGAAGCGTAAGAGTTAAGGGATACGCTAAATCTCCGGAAACATTCTCAACATTGCCAGCTGTACCAAAAATGTTGGCCATTAGCATAGACGTTATTTTTCATCTTCACGGAGAAATATTACCGTGAAATCAAAGAAATATGAGAATGGTGTTTTATTTCATGGCTAGTCTCATAAGTGATGTCGACTTGAATTTTCTTGAGATAATATTCTCTTCTTTCTTTTTATTGATAAACCTTTTACAGAATTCCGTGACTGTTTTGCAGACCATGGAATGAGGAAGCTACAGCTAAAGGCACCAAAGAAAGGTGACCTGGATGAATATGGTAATCACAGAGGCATTGTAACTTGCATCGATTTGAATGAAACTAAACGGTATGCTTATCCCCGAGCGGGTTTGTGCCGCCAGTGCACCTCATGCGGTGCTCTGTAGGCATTACTTAAGGTTCTTTGCAGCGTCCTTTCGGCCGCTAGCTTTCAACCCCTTTCATTCTTTTTACTGTACTTCCGTTCATATTCTCTTTCTTCCATCTTACTTTTCCATCCTAACAATTGTTTTCCTCCTGTTACACCCTTCAGACCTTTTTACTGTCAATTTCCGTTTCATCTCTGAATGACCTCATAGGTCCCAGCGCTTTGCCTTTTGTCTAAATTCTGTACTCTATTTTATGTGTATGCTTATTCTCAAAAGATTAGAGAAAGAAGTCAATAAAATGCTCTGAGAAGAACAATAGCGCTAGCTTTAGGATATGCTTAACTTTTAGCTTTAGGAAAAATAGACGAACTAGATGTGTTAGGACATTATGTAGTAGTGTATAAATAATCCCCTTCTGATAGATTTTGTTGAATAATTTAAGGCATTTGACTATGTCTGCAGGCCAGTATTACGGAAGACCTTGCTTCATCATGGCATTCCTGTCAAATATGTAATTATATATATATATATACAACATACATCTGCCCATCTATCTAGCTATATATATGCGTGTGCCTATGTATGTATCTATGCATGCATTTATGCACACATATATATATTCAAATTCTTCTTCTAACTCCAAATTGACTACATAGGATGCATCAAACGCGAATCATGACGTACGGAATAAATTGAAGTCATTTTTCGTGAAGTATCCTGTAGGCTTAATTTCGACGAGCCTGCTTATGCCTGAATTCCTTCAAATGATATGCCGAGGCCTGACCCACAGCTTTCCCGCTTTAGCTCCGCTCAGCTGATAACGTCAGAATGTCATCTTTTTTATAGGCTTAGTCTTAGGCTTTTGTGACGGGAATAGAAGAAAGCATTCTTTTGGACTAGCGATGTGTGTAGGTAGCCATTGCTTTAGGTGTCCTTTAAAGAACTTTGGTTCAACTTCGTTTTATTTATAATAAAATCGACAATCGTTAACATAAACGACCTATTTTTGTCTCACCTCTTATTGTAAGAAATAAAAAGTTATTTTTTAATTTCTTTAAAAGGCACGGTGATAAATTTTCATATGATAAACAGACATAGACAAGTAAAAACAACTTTTTATACAAAAAATTACAGCATAAGGTTAAAACGAAGATAGATAATCTAAACAGAGCGAGGATCCACACTTACCAGTGCAGAGGAGGAAAGACAAGTGAGGTCCAAAGAGAACGCATGACGGTTATTGATATGTGACAGCGGACTGTAAGTTTAACTGAGGAACAGCTTGTTCAGTAAACAAGCATTCGAGGCTTTATCCAATATTTCTAAATTGCTTTAATCGATTTTTGCGTTTGCTGACGCGATCTTGTATAGTAGATCATTCAGGGTTTGATATATTAACCTCTCATAAACAGCTGACATCGCATACTGAATTCTCTAACATATGAGAACATAAACAGTTGTAAATATAAGTTTCATTACCGCAAATGTAACGGCGGGTGGGTTAGTGCCACCAGTGCACCTCGTGCTGTGCACTGTAGGCATTACTTAAGCTTCTTTGCAGCGTCCCTTCATCCCCTAGCTGCAAACCTTTTCGTTCCTTTTACTGTATCGCCTTTCAAATTCTCTTTCTTCCATCTTACTTTCCACCCTCTCATAACAATTGGTTCATAGTGCAGCTGCGAGGTTTTCCTCCTGTTACACCTTTCAAACCTTGTACTGTCAATTTCCGTGTCAGCGCTGAATGACCTCATAGGTCCCAGCGCTTGGCCTTTGGGCTAAATTCTATATTTTCTCTATATATTCGACAGATTAGCTGTGGAACAGGGGTTAAGTCAGA
Source organism: Macrobrachium rosenbergii (assembly GCF_040412425.1). Taxonomy (NCBI): domain Eukaryota; kingdom Metazoa; phylum Arthropoda; class Malacostraca; order Decapoda; family Palaemonidae; genus Macrobrachium; species Macrobrachium rosenbergii. The sequence continues at coordinate 12,848,630 of NC_089768.1, read as the reverse complement.
ACAATCAAACCCCAAATTCTCAAATATATGGAATGCGTTAACAACTGCAAACATATAACTAACAAAGATTTTGAAACAATGGTAGAGCCGGATTCGAGTTACCTACGAAACTATTCTTGAGTATTAAATAGATTGTTCCTGACAATCGCAGTCCTTTGCCACGCTTCTATACCTGTCGTGAGTTTTTTTTTTTTTTTTTTTTTTTTTTTTTAGATACAAGGTATGTGTCTTCATTCCATGCGTTGAAGTGTACTGCAGTTTCTAAACTTTTATTATTATTTATCTTATTCTGCTGTGGTTTTTAATGTTCGAGTCTTTTAATTATTTATATATATATATATATATATATATATATATATATATATATATATATATATATATATATATATATATAATATATATATATAATATATATATATAATATATATATATATATATATATATAATATATATATATAATATATATATATATATATATATATATATATATATATATATATATATATATATATATATATATATATATATATATAGTCTCGGTAATTGGGCAGCTACTTGGAAATCTTAGCATTGTTTCCCTCAAATCAGTTTCCGGCTTGTTTTCTGTAATCCTTTTACAATAAGATCACTTTTGAGAGAGAAGCCTACTCTGCCTGTGGACCTTAATTCCTGTGTCGTTTACTTGTTCACTTGTTCGCAGTGTGGTCTGCGATACGTGGGATCTAGTTCCCGCTGGCTCAGACACAGAATTTTGGAACACAGAGGTCTTTCTGTTAGAACTAGGTTTCCCCTTTCCAAACCACCCTTTTCTGCCATTAGAGAACACAGTTTAGCACAGGAACATCCTTTCACTGACCTGGATTTTCGGGTACTGTCCTTTTGTTCAAATAGACTGGACCTTGTAATTTCAGAGTCGCTGACTATTAAAAAGATGAAGCCGGAATTGAACAACAACTCGTCTGGTATTCAACTAGCTATCGTGTAATTTCATAGTAGGTACTCAATTAGGTCGTTAAATATTTTACTTTGTGAGTGGTAGTTTGTTTACATTTCACTTTAGTTTTATTTTCATATTTTTATGTTTGTGTTTTTAATTTTTCGTTATTTTACGTCTCACCCTTTTAGTTTGTATTTACTTGTTCATTTTATATATTTCGTTAGTATTTTTTGCTGAAGATTTATTATGACAATTCATTTTATTGTAATATTATTGATTCTCATCCTTGTCAGTTTTTTCAGCCTGATGATGAGATTTTATACCTCGAAAGCTTGTACAATAAAGAATGTTCTTCCTGGTCTTGGCAATATTATTTATCATTAAGCTATATATATATATATATATATATATATATATATATATATATATATATATATATATATATATATATGTGTGTGTGTGTGTGTGTGTGTGTGTGTGTGCGCGCGCGGTGTGTGTGTCTGTGTAAATATCATCTTTTGGTCTTAAAATTAGGACAAATTGTATCCAGAAACGTTGATGATTTTACATGCAGTACTCCTGATTATACGGCATGTCTGTCCTTCAACTGCTGTAATATGTGTGCATATATATACGTAGAAAGACACACACACATATATATATATATATATATATATATATATATATATATATATATATATATATATATATATATATATATATATATATATATATATAATTCAAAGACTCGAACATTAAAAACCACAGTAGAATAAGATACAAAAAATAAAAGCTTAAAAACTACAGTACACTTCAACACATGGAATGAAGACATACCCTGTAAAGGCAGAAAAAAAGAAAGCTAACGAGGACAATTTGGGGCAAAAAAAAAAAAAAAACTCACGACAGATATAGAGGCGTGGCAAAGGACTACGATCGTAAGGAACAATCTATACAATATATATATATATATATATACATATACATATATATACAGTATATATACTGTATATATATACAGTATATATTTATATTATTTAGAGTTCAGACCTCCATTAACTTTTTTCCCCTTTGTTGAAGAGCATTCTGTTCAATAGCAGCTTGCAAGGGAAGATACCAGTTTTTTCTCTTGTTTGTCGATAATGCATGCACACTGTGAATAACAATAATAATAATAATAACAATAAAACAGTAATTAAGCCTAACGTGCCCCTTGCCCCTAGGATGGTTATGGACCTTTCTATCCGCCCTTCATTGACCTGCTGTACGTATAAGGAAAGTAAGATGTTAATGACTTTAACTACCGATATTTTTTCATCCTTTTTTTTCTTTTTTACACATGGCGGCAGGGCCATGTTTAATGCATAAAGCGTATAAGGGGCTGTAAACTCCGGAGGTGAATGTAGAGTACAAAAAAAAAAAAAAAAACTCCGTTTTCCATAAGGAAAGTGTCCTTAGCAATACATTCTTTCTGTGCCATTCTCCCTTGTAAAACGCTAGGTGGTCGGAGAAGCGACTGGTGGCCATTGCTATCTCGGGACCACGAGAACCGTCATAAAAATCGTTGCATTTTTATTGTCAGCTTCCCATTAGAGGTGAAGAAATATGTAGGCATGTGGCACCTTATATGGTCGATGATATGTGGCTCTCAAGGGCCGAATCGTATGGAAATTCAATGCAAATTGATGCTTCGAGGATTGTGGGATACATCAGTACATCTAGAAGCCATTTCCCTTCTCTGCTCGTGTGGTTAGTCTGCAATCCAAAAGATGACCTTTTCCATTTTTGCTTTTTTTTTTTGTTAATTCGTTTCGCGAGAAAATAAATAAGTAGTCATTTAGTTCATAATCAGAGTATTTTTTATGTCAGAAAATTGAATATTCTACACCAGAACTCTGCTTAAAATCACCATTATAAAGTTACATTAGTGATTGAAAAAATATTTGTTGAAAGGGTAACGTATGAGAGAGAGAGAGAGAGAGAGAGAGAGAGAGAGAGAGAGAGAAGTTACAAGTATACCTTAGTTTTACCAGACCACTGAGCTGATTAACAGCTCTCCTAGGGCTGGCCCGAAGGATTAGACTTATTTTACGTGGCTAAGAACCAATTGGTTACTTAGCAACGGGACCTACAGCTTATTGTGGAATCCGAACCACATTATAGCGAGAAATGAATTTCTATCACCAGAAATAAATTCCTCTAACTCTTCATCAGCCGGCCGCGGGAATTGAACTCCGGCCCATCGACTGACAGTCTGAAGCTTAACCGAGTCGGCCAACAAAGGGCTAGAGAGAGAGAGAGAGAGAGAGAGAGAGAGAGAGAGAAGAATAAAACTAACCATATTGTAAGATGAATTCAAGTATAGAATATTCAGTTTTCTGATAGACCAAATTCTCTTTGTAGACTAAATTCACAACTGAATGACCTCATAGTTCCCAGCGCTTGGCCTTAGACCTAAATTCTATATTCTATCCCATTGCAGACTTAATGGCGTCTCTCTCTCTCTCTCTCTCTCTCTCTCTCTCTCTCTCTCTCTCTCTCTCTCTCTCTCTCATATGTTATATTTTCAACAAATGATTTTTAAGTGATATTCCTTAAAGTAATGGTTGCGGATTTGCCACAGCAAACGTAATCATGCCCACCATTTGTTCCATGACCTGAGAATGATGTGCCCCAGCACTAACGAGTTCATCCTTCGGCATAAGGACACGAGATTTCATATCTAGACGCGATTTAAATTTTAGTTTTCTGTAAAAGAAAACTATTGTGCCGGCTTTGTCTGTCCGTCCGCTCTTTATTCTGTCCGCGCTTTTTCTGTCCGCCCTCAGATCTTGAAAACTACTGAGGGTAGAGGGCTGCAGATTGGAATGTTGATCATCCACCCTCCAATCATTAAACATACCAAATTGCAGCCCTCTAGCCTCAGTAGTTTTTATTTTATTTAAGGTTAAAGTTAGCCATGATCGTGCTTCTGGCAACGATATAGGATAGGCCACCACGAGGCCATGGTTGAAGTTTTATGGTGCGCGGCTCATACAGCATTATACAGAGACCACCGAAAGATATTTTTATTTTCGGTGGCCTTGATTATACGCTGTAGCGGCTGTACAGAAAACTCGATTGCGCCGAAGCATTTTTTTTTTTCTTGTTTATTGAGGTGGATGCAAATACAGCTTGCTGCAGAATTTATCACGATGTTTCTCTGTTTACGCGCGAAAATAACCTTGAAAACGGACCGCCGTCAATACGACTAGGCTGCTCACGTGTTGATAAACTCGGTTGTCTCAAAACCAGGGGACCACAGATGTGTGTTCGTGATCTGGGAATTAATAAACTATTCAGGCATTAACAGTTTTTTTTTTTTTTTTATAAAATGAGTTAGCTGAAAAACACCGTTTGTTGTGGTAGATCCGCAATCACTTCTTTTAAGGAATGCCATTTTAAAATTATTTGTAGAAATGTAACTTTAAAAAGAGAGAGATATGAATAATCATATATAATATATATATAAATATATATATAATATATATATATATATATATATATATATATATATATATATATATATATATAGATATAGAGATACAAATATTTTAATCATATAAATATGATGAGTTTACTAATCCCTCTCTGATAAATATTTTAATCATCTAAATATCTGAGTTTACTAATCCCTCTCTGATTAGTTTAGTCATCTCTCTCTCTCTCTCTCTCTCTCTCTCTCTCTCTCTCTCTCTCTCTCTCTCTCTCTCTCTCAAACACACACACACACACACTCACACGTATCTAAAAACAAATTAGAACCAAAAATATTTGTCATGGTGTATTGGGACAACCTTTAGCACGTAAAGTGTAGTTAGTTTCTATATTTACCGGCAACGTCGAGATACCAAAGACATCTCGTTAAAACTTGTTTGAAGTGAACTTCGTATGATGAGCTTTTAATAGATTTGCGCCAAAAGGTTTTATTCAGTCCACAGCCCATTTATATACGAAGTGAAAATATCGCATATTAGCTGAAATTCAAGGCGTGAATATTTAACATTTATAATTGAATTGAATATAGAACATAGGGCAAAGGCCAAGCACTAGGATCTATGAGGTCATTCAACGCTGAAACGGAAATTTACAGTAAAAGTTTTGAAAGATGTAACGGGAGGGAAACCTCGCAGTTGCACTCTGAATCAATTGTTAGGAGAGGGTGGAAGGTCAGATGGAAGAAAGAGAAAGGAGCAACAGTAAAACGAACGAAAGGGTTTGCAACTGGGGGCCGAGGGGACGCTGCAAAGAACTGAAGTAATGCCTACGGCACTAACCCCCTACGGGGTGAATATTTATAGTGACCCGTTTAATTAGCCAGTTGGTCTCTTCAGCATATATTTAGTCATAGTATATTTTCTGTACTGAATTTATTCGTTTAATATTCGACTCTTATTATTACTGCTATTCCGAAAGTCACCAAGTTTTGATTTTCATCGCAGTAACAATGTATTAGCAAATAGTTGTTAAGTATTACCAAATATATCAATTCACCTTTTGTTATCTTAACTGAGGACTCACATCTTGAAGGGGGATTTTTTGCCCGTAAAGAGTGTATTGAGTTCGGGATCATGAAAAAAAAATTATATATATATGTATATATATATATATATATATATATATATATATATATATATATATATATATATATATGTGTGTGTGTGTGTGTGTGTGTTATACCTACACTAACTTACTAACCTAGAAGATGTAGTGTCCATCATTTTATATTCCTTAATTACCCCGACCATACAAATGAGAAATCGAAACAAGTATTCAGTCAAGGCTAAGGCAAATGTTAGGGTTTCACAGAAAAGTGATGAATGCCATCCTTTCAGCAAACCAACATGCGTACACTGGGGAAAGAGAACTACATGTAAAGCAAAATGCACCATAATTTTATGAGTTGCTGATACGCAGTTTTACGAGAAAAATTAATATCAATAAGAAGCATATAGCCTATATTAATGATGACAAGAGGTTGGTAGATCCGCATTTGAAAGCCTGTGTAAACTTCTTATTTTTATTAGGCGGAGGCCCAAGTGGTTATTCCCTTCATCCAACCAACTCGTATATTTAAATTGCAATTGCCAACTGCCTCAGTAAGAGGATAATTACGTGGTATTCGGGCGTCGTGGAATGTGGACGAATGATATGCAAAGTTAAGTAGGGCGTTATTGGTAGGAACCGGGGGCCAAATGAAGTACATGGCTTCTTGAATTGCTTGTTCGGATTATCAGAATGATTTATTAAAAAGACAAGTGGAAAGTGTTTCTCTCGTCGCGTTTATGGTAGGCTCTGTTTATATCCATATATATATTTTTGTATTGCCATTAAACTCGCGGCGCAGTGGCCTTAAAACATTTTTTTTTAACGCAGATTTGAGTGTGTATTTCTGTGTAGCCTATATGCATCATGCAATATTCACAAACTTATATACATTCATATATATATATATATATATATATATATATATATATATATATATATATATATATATATATATATATATATATATATATATAATATATATATATATATACAGCATATATATACATATACATATATAGTATATACTATACTGTTCTGTAGTTTTAAAATGACAGAACTGACGCTGTGAAAGTAACTTCATGGTCTATAATTAGACTAAGGACGCTGACACATGTTTCTGCGGTTTCTCTTCGCTATCCCTAATCAACATTAATTATCTACAAACATTGTCACTCCATTCACGACCCATTTTCTTATATCACAACTTTGCACTAACGGCTAATCTCTCTCTCATGAATGGTATGCACTAACTCCAGATGAACAGGTATAGGCCTACTTGGGGCTAATGCAGTTCTTCACTGAACTGAAGCAGAATGTCTTTCGACGATTGTTGAAAATAGTAAACGACAATGAAAGCAAAATATAGAATAGTTTACGAGAATATAATTTTGTCGCTATGTTTTATTTAAAACTCATGTAGCCTATACCAATACCGCCAACTGTGAAGATAAGAGCGGGCCGAGTCGGTAAGTTCCGATGCTAGTGGCCTTTAGGTACCGTCTCGAAACTCCAGCCAAGCTACCATCATTCTGCATCTCAGACAAAACATGGATTTCCCATAGACTGCCTGTGTTTACATTTACTTCTAAAAGTATCCGTGTGTAGGGTCGCGGATAGTCTCTACTTACCGCGCCAACCAAAACTAAAGATTCGCAATCGGGTTCTTTATTATAGTCGCCCAGACAGAAGTTTCCTGTTTACAAATAACATTGTGCGCTTCAGCCACTCGCCTGCATTGACAATAAACTTTCAGGTTTTCTCTCTCTCTCTCTCTCTCTCTCTCTCTCTCTCTCTCTGCGTGTGCACCAGTGCGTTGCTAAGCCAGCAGTCACCTGTGATTGGATTCAGTCTCAGTCGCCATTTAGTGCAAGCCTTGAATGTTAGTCTTATGAAGGGTTCAATTTATATGAGCAGTTTCATTCAAAAGACTGCAGCGTAAACAAAACAGGATGACATTGTCGGCATAAAATACCATTCTTGTCTTCCGATGAGATGATGTGTAAGGTATTCTGTAAGGAATGCCACATGTACGAGGTTCCTTGTTGATGTCAGTGTTTGCAGAGATTATCCATCCTTAGGATATAATAATTGAGCATAAAAATAAACCGTTCCAATTATTCAGAGTGGGGTGGGGGGAGTGCAAAAAATCCCGCAAGGAGAGATAGAGAGAACCTGATGTTTACGTCAAAGTAACGACCGCCCAAAAACGCGTGACAGGTTTTAGTAATTGGCCACTTTTGCCAGAAGGCAGGCAGTCAGCATCAGAATAAGGTTATTAAACATGAGACTGAGAGAGAGAGAGAGAGAGAGAGAGAGAGAGAGAGAGAGAGAGAGAGAGAGAGACAAAAACCTTGGGATGAAAAACTGTGGGCACGATCGCACCACCCTACCGGACCCCACTGCCAACCTTCCCTCAAAGTCATGGCTGGCAAAAGAGCCTTTTCAAGTTAACTTGCCTATCAGTCGACTCGCGATGCTCCAAATGAGAGCATAGACGAACGTTCATCGACACGTGTCTCGAGCATATGGCCGATTGCTGCGCGCGATTGTGTGAGAGAGTGGTTTTTAAATGCTCTGTCGTTTTGTGAGCTATTAGGCTGAAAATATATTTTGCATATTTCAATGAATTACAGCTGAGTTATTTGTGACCGGTGTAACTTGGAAAAATATCTCAAAGGTTGTTTGTTTGATTGTAGAATATAGCATTTCGTGCACTCAAGTGACACAGAAGATAACGTTGAAGAGAGAGAGAAAAAAAATAGAAAAACGTGAAGTTTTACTGGGATATATCATTGTGCCAGACAGCATTGTACACGCAATATCATGATAGTCTAACTGGAACAAACGACAGCGGAAAGGTAGGCATTCAGAGGAAGTGTTTTGTGGTTATGTCATGTGAACTTTTACAGCACGAGGGATGGATGATGATACCCTTCCCCCTTTCACCGTCCCAGCTGCTGGCTAATTTCCTTTGTAAGAATGAAAGAGATAAGAAACAGACATCCAAGTTAGTCTAGTAATTTCTCCCATGTTGTCTTTATGGATGTTGGAATCTGTATCGATTTCGTAGCTTTTGATTATTCATTAAATATCGGATTATATACTGAGACAACATGAGGTGGGTCTGGTAATTACACAGAACGGGTCCACCTGAAGATTGCAAGGTTGGATATTTTTGGATGTAAATAATGCAACAGATGCGAGATAATTTTATTTTAAAATCTAACAGTTGCCACAGAAATGTATGATAACATACTCGCCCACGTACAAGGTGCGGTTTTTTTTAAAGTCAATTGACAGGTTGACACATACCCGCCCGGGGAGTTTAAGAGACATGTTACCCCTCCCTTTTTTTACGCCCTCGAATGTAGGTCTAGTATGTGACATCCATCATCAGGTCCGTGACGAATCGCCTTTAGTGTTTGTTTGATTTCCATTAATTGACCAGTAATACTTCGCCAGACATCGTCGGCAAGGGTAAAAAGCAGAGAAATATATATTTTTTTCTTTACCGAATATAGAGAAGTTGGCTATGCCGGTTAGTTGTGTTAGCTATGGTGAGCGCTCAACATGAACGAACATATGCGAAACCTCAGACCATAATATTCCGACTTTGCAAGTATGTGAAGACTGTCGTGTGCTTTAGCAGTTTTTTTTGGAAATGTAAATTAGACACTCAAGTGTTATTTAAGGGAACATGGCCGATGTCTAACCAGCAGGTAAGTAATCTTAAATGTGAGAGGACTAGGCCTATACATCCTTATAGGTTTTGTGTGATTTTAGCCACCTTCACAGTAGAACACGTGATCAGGATGTGTGTAGGTTTAGGACTTGACTGTTAACTAAAAAGTCAATGATGTTAAATTATAATATACGTTTTATGATAGTTTTCGATATGGTTTGGACGAATTTTACCTTAATTCACACTGGAAATAGTTGGTCTACCCAACATTAACCCCTAGGTCTAGGTTCGTTCAACAGTCCATGCCATATTTTTTAGACTTCATTATGTTGTGTTGTTGTGATTTATGAATGTCCTACCTTTCTGGCGTGCATTGCACTTTATTGTCGGTTTCCCTCACTCCAAAACCCGGTTTCCCAATGGGGGGAGGTTAATGTGATGCTTAGTTAACGTTTTTGGTTGGGTTTCCTTACTTCATATAGAAAGCGGACTTGTACTGTAGAATTATTGCGGTTGTTTATCGGTGGAAGGTGTAAACGCAGGCAAGTTTGGACACTGCGATTTTTGTATTGCTTTAAACCTATATGTAATAAAACACACGCACAGTATATCGTACTAGTGATTCATATGTCCAGTTAGCCTACATGGCTAGGGAGAATCATTGTCCATGTTAATGGTTTGAAAATTCAGTATTTGATGATAATGAAATTCTGCCTTTGTAGTCCAGACTTTTTTTTTTTTTTTATTGTGGAACACACCTGACATCGCATCAATCACGTGGGACAGGTATGTATACAATTATGTAATAATAAATAGGCCTATGTGAAAAAGTGGTGTTTTGAGAATTTTCGTAAGTTCACGTAAGTTAAATAAATATGCAACTCTCATTTGCGTATTTACACGTTTATAGTGACCATGTCATTATGGTACACGATCAGTAAGGACAGTAGATATTGTGCTTGCATGAAGTGTGTGTGTGTGTGTGCATTCTTGATATGCTCAGTGATCAGTAAGGTAAAGTAATACCAGGATACAGAAACCCAGAATTGCAATGATTTCCATAAAGCCCATCCGTTGTAAATTCACTTCAGCAGCAAAGGAAATTTAAATGACAGATGTGCACTGCAGAGGCGGCTTATGTATAATGGATATAATGGAGTGATAAATTTGGAAGGAATGAAAGAATTTTGGTTAAACTGCAGCAAAGAGAGATTTTGCTCTTTGTGGCCTACGTTGAATCGATTAGGCGTAATATAGCCCATATCCTGTTGAATTTTAATTATATATTCAAAAGAATCGAAAACTAAACGTGTAAACTTTTACCTGAAGCATCAGCCCTTCCTAATTTATAGTTTATTTTCATAATCACTCGGTAATTTTCAATCCAATTAGTACATAGCTAATTGGATTGAACAGTGACTTCCTTCGCACATGATCATTGCATAAGGTGGGCGAAGAAGTTTTAGCAGCCCACGTTTACCATTACATTGCATATGCACGTAGTAATGAATTGCGGCTAAACACGTGATGCTTGTACACTTGTGATGGTCTAAAAGTGGTGAAATTATCCCCAGATCTTAGAGTTCGCCAGTGTGAGTTGACTGCAGAAATGAGTGTGGTTCAATTTTTTTTCTTTTTTAAGACTAGTCTATTTCTGCGGGTTAAAGTCCAACTTCATTTTCTCGCAATTCACTCCTTTTTTATGCGGTTTGGCCTCATACCCATTTATCTAACCTCACCGATATAGTAAATGAAAAGTTCAAAGTTTATATGATTCTATTATTTGTAAAGCTAAGAGGATTTAGCTGCATGTTTTAATAGCGACCTATGAACAGGTTGTGAGTCAGATGCAGATGGCAGGATAGAGTAGGAAATGTTATCACGAGGGCATTTACAAAAATTCCATATGCAAATGAGATAACGAAGAAAGGGAGATGGAGGTGGCTTGGACATATCCTTCGCACAACCATTGGGAGAACATTAAGTTTTAGTCAGGTCTGGCCTTTAGAATCAGTGAGCACCAGAAGTGTTGGTAGACCTAGACCTACTTTGGTGAGAACTGTAAGAAGAGAGGTTGTAGATGAGTGGAGATTTGTGGAAGACAAAGTACAGGACGGATATGAGTGGCGGAATTTCACAGAGGTCTTTTGCATCCCGTGGCTTGAGAGATGATGATGATTGGGATGAACATATTCGGACAGTCTGCCCGTTTGCTAACTGCTGAACACAGTCACTGTTTTCTCTTGAAGATTTAGACTCAACACAGTTACCAAAAGTAATGTACTTTAGTCTATTTTTCCTCTTAATGGGGTGAAAATGCACCTAGAAGTATTTGGCAGCTTGATGATGACTGGTTAAATGTAATATGCGCGAATAGTCTCGTTATATTTCATACAGCTACTTGATTTTCCAAATGCAAGCTTATTTAATAAGCAAAATTTCACCCTCAAATACATATATATATATATATATATATATATATATATATATATATATATATATATATATGTATGTATAGTGTGTGTGTGTGTTTTAATGCTACCAAGTTGAGATACATATATATATACTGTGTGTGTGTGTGTGTTTTAATGCTACCAAGTTGAGATACTATGTAAGAATGTGTTCGTAAGTCCCAGAGTAAGTAGCACGGCTGCCGATGTCAACGTCGTAAATGTATGCAGACACGCACGCAGAGCGTTTGATGTATTTTCCAAGTCTTTTAACGAGAGTTGGAACAAATCACGCTATCAAGTCCCTAGGGATTAGTTTGTGCACTTCACATGATACACTATAGGTATTTGCAGCGTTCCCCAAGCCCCTAGCTATACCCACTTTTCAGCTATTTACTCATACTCCGTCCCAGCTTCCTTTCTTCAGTCTTGCTGTGTATGTGTGTTTTTCCCAGTCTACCCTTAGATCCATGTACTTAGTCTAGTGTATTTTCTGGAGTTCAGCCTTGCTGTTTAGCCATTCCAGTGTCTTAAGCGCCGAATGGTTGGAAGTGCCCCAGTGCTTGGCTTGGCACCCTGAATGTCATAAAATACAACACTAAATATTAGAAGAAACGTGGAATTATCAGCATTCCTATAGACTAAATTTTACTAAAACTTTGAATTGATGAAACCCAACTACATGTGAAACCTCACGTTAGTTATTTAAAATGAATAGCCACTGCTGGTTTGGGTGAGTCTCTTCAAGTTTATTTCACCTTGTCCCTGTTTCCACTGTTTTCAGCTCTGGAAGGAAGTTGCATTGCTTTGCTTTACAGCCTAAAGTACATGACTCGTTCACTGCCCGCCCACTCGCAAACACACGCCCCCGTTTTTGTGGTTTTTATAATCCAGCCATGCTTCTAGAGTGTTTATGCGTATGTAAAACACATTTATTGTTTATTGTTCTTGCTGTTGAAACTTGCTATCAAGTTTCCATGACTGAGGGATTTCGAAAATATTCACATCGCCTAATGTTCATCGCTCATGCTGTTGGTATTACATTTCACCATGATTTGATAAATTTTTTAAATCGTTAAGAAGATTACATCGGACTAAAGTCACCGGCTTTTGTGACTGTGGTCCTGAGTTTTGTTATCGCAAACCGTAACATATTGTTGTAAATTATTAGGGTTGAAGTGCTCGAGATAACTCTGTTGCAAGTTGTTTCTTTATCTTGAGGGCTGTCGTGTCTCTCAGGTGATGTTATGATGTTAGGATATCAATCGTTCATTTATTTCAGTTTTGGCAATCATTGAGAATGTGGGACATTATTGTTTTTCATTTTATTAAATACTGCTGACTGGACTCTAAGAATATGGAAAAGTTTTTTCGATTTAACTAAACTTCATTTGACCTTAAATATATTGTGGACGTTTAGGCTAACAACAACTACAAAAAATAGTAATCACAGTGGCATCAATAATAATAATAGCAATAGTAACAGAATTAAGAAGGATAGTAATAGAATTGGAAATGGTTTGGTATGCTAGTCGAATTATGCTTTTCATTTCATTTCATGAATATTTGTTAGTAATTTGGCACCACCAGGTAAACGTATTCTTATGTGTCCTAGGGATGGTTGTGAATTGTATAGTTGTTTAGAAAAAAGTTATTGCAAGTCGAGTTGTTGACTATTTTTAGGTATTCTTGTAGAGAGCGAAAAGCTAGAGAATCGAAGTTATATAGATTGTATCGTGAATATATATATGATATATATATATATATATATATATATATATATATATATATATATATATATGTGTATATATATATATGTGTGTGTGTGTGTGTGTATTTATTTGTATGATATATAGCCTATATATATAGTGTATATATATTTATGTATATTTATATACTGTATATATACATACATACACAGACATACACACACACACTCGCACATTATATATACATATATATACTGCATATATATTTGGTATATCCAATTATTAAGTCACAAATGTAGTTTAACATCAAATTCACTAGATCTTGGGAATAACTTCAGCGACGGCCAGGATATATATATAGTGAATTCGATATTAAACGATATTTTTGGCATAATATTTGTAAATATAAAATATCCCGTGTATACGCTGTAAGTGAATAATTCATATAGTATATATAATCTAGAAAATACGCCTGTACATGGAACGAATAAGGTAAGGCACTTCACAGTACGAGAGCCTCGTCAAGAACAAAGTGGCAGTTTAGCTATCAATTCTTGACTTTCATTATCTTTTATATGTAATGGTGCTTCTTCGGGTACCGCTGTGGTACGCTGTGATAACAAAATCAGAAAAAAAAGTCTCTTAGCAGACATCCAGGTTGTCAACATGACTTTATTCAACCTTATTGATGAGTTGTTCAGATTATAAACCTACAAGTCACTGTGGATTTTGTGATAACTTGAACATCCGGGATTTTAATGTTTGTAGCCCTCAAATCTTTCAGAACCTTTACTGTTGATTACGCTGCTGATGCTTTTCAAGTTAACATTTTAATAACGCAAAGAAGCCGAGGCTGTATTAGAGAATAATCATGTATTCAGGCTCCTAACATTAACTTGTTTCGTACAATGGGCTCCGTAGGGGCACCTCATGCGGTGTACTATAGCCATTACTGAAGGTTCTTTGCAGCGTCGCCTCGGCCCCTAGCTGCAATCCCCCTTTCATTCCTTTTAGTGTAACGCCGTTCAAATTCTCTTTCTTCCATCTTACTTTCCACCCTCTCCTAACAATTTTTTCATTGTGCAACTGCGAGGTTTTCCCTCTGCTACACCTTTCAAGTCTTTTTACTGTCAGTTTCCGTTTCAGCGCTGAGTGACGTCATAGGTCCCAGCGCTTTGCCTTTGGCCTAAATTCTATATTCTATTCTATTCTGTTCTATTCTTGTAATGGGGGTGGCTCTATAGAAAAAACATGGCAGTGGTCTCTGTGTGCTGCTGGATATTAAGGGCCTTGTTTCCTTTCCAGAAGTTCTCTCAGTCCATCCATCTGGCACTGTCTAGGGCTTCCTATCCTCCTTCCTCCGAACACTACCGAATCATACACATTTCTGTAGCCTATCATTCTGAATTGTCTCTAGGTGACTGAACCATCTAAAGAGCACCGATCCATCCTTTCACCCATGCTTTCCTTTTTACCAGTCTTGTGAATCTCCACATTTCACACCATTTCAATTCTTTCTCTGCACATACTGGGAATTTAGTTGATCTTTCTTTTTCAGTAGCAGTCAGTCCCTACATTTCACCTCATTTTTTCCTCCTTTATCTTACGAAATTAGCTTGGGGTATTGTTATAACCAAGCATGACCTCTTTCATTGCTCCAATGGGCAATTTGATGCCCTAGGGTCACCTTCTACCTTCTCCGCAATTTTTACGATGTCAAAGCTGCAAACCTTGCCAAAAAAAATCTGAAATGAAAAATCAGGCAATCTGGACCCACTTATTACAATACAATGGCATTTTTTTTTCCTCCCAGAGTACTCCTTTGTTGTGTGAAAATTGAGATCACGATTGGCACGCAACCAAGAGTTTTAAAGTGGCTTAGCCAGCCTCTTTAAATGGCATCTCATTTTACGTCTCTTGCCAGATATTAGAATCTCTCCTGAAGTGGAGGTTGGGTAACATTCGTTCACATTAACGATCCGAAAGTAATTCTTCGCGAATGAAATGAAAATAAGCGCATTGTTTCGAGTCAGTCTGATTTCAAATTGCCGGCAGTGCAAGCAGTGGGAAGGTTATGGCTAAACTTCGTTGAATTATTATTGTTATATAAATACTGTATTGTCTGTCGTATCGTCGTTGTTTTACTGACAAGGGTAATTTTGAGAAGAACAAAACTGAAAGATGAAAATAATGAATCCATCATTACAACCAAACGTTCAGACGTCAGGAACGAAAAATGATACGCATCACTTGAGAACCTTATGACGGTTGGAGATGAAATAATTCTCATTCCTTACAGCCCCGGCAGTTTCGCATTTTGTACAATTATTCTCAGTAGCATTTCAAGGCGTTTTGAAAATAAAATATATATATATATATATATATATATATATATATATATATATATATATATATATATATATATATATATATATATAGTTATATATATATATATATATATATATATATATATATATATACATACATATATATATGTGTACATATATATAATTTATGTATATATATATATATATATGTATGTATGTATATATATATATATATATATATATATATACTGTATATATATATATATATATATATATATATATATATATATATATATATATATATATATATATTTTTTTTTTTTTTTTTCTAAAAGTGGCTCGTGCACCAAAGCCTTCTGGTTCTGTCCAAACTCAACGATGCTTAATTTCGCTGAACAAACGATCAGCAGCATAGTGAGCATGTTGCTTTCCACCGAGAAGTAATAAGTCAGTCAAATGATCCGACAACTTCTGGCATCTTGCCTTACGAGTTTGCGCAAAGATGCCAGAACTTAAGGAAAGGAGGAAGTCGCTTATATTTATCATCTTGCAAAGTTAGGGATTTTTGTTTACGCAGGATGAATGGGGAATGGAGATTTTCCAGTGGCTTCTCTCAACTGACAGCAATGAAAATTAAATTTTCATTTGATGACTTGAATCACGATGACTGATTTTACATTTCAAAAATAAGCTAGCCCTATGACTTGTAGGCTACTGTCATTATTCCGAAACTTAGCCGAAGCATTTGAAAAATAACCTTTGAAACGTAGGCATCTTTCAGTCTAAGATTGGCATTTTTGTTTACGCGAGAAAAATGGATAGGGGAAGTTTTCAAAAACTTACCTCTAATTGATAGAAATGTTAATGAAACTATCACAATGTCAGTGTCATACGTGATAGCCAATAAACTTAAACAATTTTCGCCCCTGGAAGTAGGAAAGGGTTTTGACATGCAGGCTATCATGATCTAGCCATATGTACGGGAATGATAGTAACTTGCTGTGAAACTCAGTGCTCAAAATGATAAACATATGGATGAAATGGATTATATTATGTGCTTTTTTTGGCTGAATGCATTTAAGTGACAGATGTCCTTTTACGACCGAAACGGCCCGTGTGGCAGCGTGAGTGCCATTAAGTACCATTACTACTTGCTGCATGATATTACGAATTCCGAAAACATCGCCTATGACCATATTAAAAATGAAAGTCAGGTATGTGTCAGTAAAAGAAAATTTCGTTCTTATATTTAGTATGTTATGTAATAACCGTTCAGTATAAAGTTAGTCATGTTTAAAATTATGTTAGTTTAATTTGTATTGCTCTCGATTAGGGGGAATGTATTGGAAAACCTTTTTTTAACATTCTTCCTGTGTAAACGAGGGTGCCAATCTTTGACGTGAAGATTATTCCCATTCTGTGTAACTTATTCCCGAAGTAGAGTGAATTGGATATTAAACGACATTTGTAGCTTAATGCTTGTGATTATAAAGAGTCACGGTACATTCGATCAAAATTGTGTATATGATATATATATATATATATATATATATATATATATATATATATAAATTTATATATATATATATATATATATATATATATATATAAATATATATATATATATATGTGTGTGTGTGTGTATATATATGTATATATAAATATATATATAGTTACGTGATGGAAGCAGTTCACACAAAGAGGCAAAGTAATTGGTGTGATGTGATGTGCTGGGCTGGTCTGGTACTAGAGTTCCAATAGGCAAAGCTCTACCAATGTCTAGAGAGGGTTTCATTCAAGTTCTAGTCACATACAAGTGCTTAAGGGTGCACCTCCCTCTGACGTCATGTCAAACGCAACTTTGACTGCCAGAGAAACATGTACCATTCCTGTTTGGCTTGTTGGGTTCATAGTTTTGGGTTTACGATTTTTCAGAACACAGCACCTTTTAATGTATTCACAATTTCTTTCTCAAAATTGAATTCTATGGGATATCCATAAAGATGGGTTTTCAGATATCTTTGGACCTTCTCACTTTGTTCTCTTTTGCATTTAGAGAGGCTAATTAATACTGACATCAGAATAAAGCGTTAGATTATATATTTTAGAGTGTACCAGATCTATCAGATACCAGGGACTTCACAGTAACAGTACGTTCCCTCATTTTAAAATTTATTCAGCGGACGAAATGAAAACAAACCAAATGAAAAACTAAACTAACAATAAAGTAAAAATTAGATATAAAGCAACACAAATCGACGAGTTCAGTTATTGATAATCATAGAAAGGAATACCTTTGCCAATCGAATTTAAAGTAAACTTAGAAACATAATGATAAGAAAACTGAGCCACGAGTTTAATTATGGGTAACCGTAAGAATGAACAGTGATACAAAATGGAATTTTCTCAAATCAACAACAAAAAGAAAGTCCGAAACAGTACTGATGACGTGATCACTGGCACGTATAACATAAATGATAAGAAGGTCTAGAATATTAGAATTAGTCTAATCATGCACACTCACATGCTCAGACAATCTCTTAATTATATAACAGCATGTGAGCTCTTATTTCTGATCTGATCATACAATGTATTTAGCCAACAGTTGTTGAAATGAATAGAAAAGCACATAAACAGTGCAACATAGCATCACTGTAGAGTATGGCAATAGAATAATAGTATGTAACGGTGCAGCACTGCGTCTCAATTTAATAACATATATCTTGGTGTGGGCTTTATGCTATATTGTTAATTAATTTTCAAAATTTTGCTTATGAAAACGTATTAGTAATTCACTGGGGATATTAGATTCCTGTAAGACCTCATGATATCTGATTGTCATGAGCATTCAATTCAACACTTATAGAAACCTTGTTAGATGTGATTTGATAAGATTGTATTTCTCGTGAACTCTGTTAACATTCTCCGCACTTTCAAGATAAATAGATTCATCTTCACGTTCCTCTTAAATAAAAGCTTTTTTAATATGTAATCTATTTACAACCAATCAGTAATTCAGTGGGGATATAAGGTTGTCGTGATACGCAATGACACCTAGTTTACGTAAGGCAGTGAAATAGAGACGTTAGCATTCAACTTAGCATTCAACTTCAACATGGGAACATTGTTAGACGCATGTTACGATACAATATTTACGTGAACTTGAACAACAGTAACCACACTTTTCCCTTTAAATGAAATGGATTCTTCTTAACATTCCATTTTAAATTAAAATCCATTCTTCTTTATGTTCCTTTTTTTTATATAAAATGCTTTCTTCTCTGTATTCCATTTTGAAATAAACTTTTCTTCCCCGTTCTGGACCTGCCCTCTGACGATCCTTATTCTTTCATGTGGCATCTTTCAGTGTTTCTTAGGTATTCTTGATTACCTCTTCGAGGTGCAGATTCTTCCTTGCCGGGAAACGGCGACCTGGGGAGGGAAAGGGAGCTTCAACATTGGAGACCAGAGAAAACAACTGCAACGTATCTTGAGAGTCTCGAAGCTGTCTTTATCTCAAGGTGATCTGCCCGGTAAACTTTCCCAGCTGCTGTTCTGCACTCTCTGATGAGCAGTCACGGCTGATGCTTGACATGGCAGCGGTGGCGACAGCTGCTACTACGTGACTGACTTTTCCTTAATGACCAATGGTCGTCAATGCCTACATTAAGAACTCTGAAGGATGGCCTCCAGTGGATCAATTTTCTCATTAGTCTGAACATCCAGATCTCTGAGGAGGAGCTAAAGTAGACTAAGCGTCCCATTGGTCAACACAATCAAAGGACTGCCTCCAGGAACACCAAAACGCAGGAGTCAGGTTATTTACCCTTGCCTAATAACAAGGTGTGTCAGAATTACCATCCTGTTGTCTTGCGGGTGTCTGGGGGAAAAGTATGCTTGGTGGCGTCTTGCCAAAAGACCATTCCTTGCATAAGCATGGGCGCTGGGATTTGGCCCCGTGCAGGTTGATGGCGTCAATAGCGTAGATGTTGTGACGCCAGTTTTACTAGCCACAAATCAATCCAGTTGCAGGTTGATCTGTGGGGAGAGACAGCAAGGGGACAGGACATTTTCAGTCTCTTTAAGGCGCTTGAAGCTCATGGGTGGGAAGTGGGGAGGAGTCGGGTGGGAGAAGCCGATTAGCTATGAGCTTTCTTTTAATCAATGCACGTGGCCGGGGTGGGGGCGGGGGGAGGGGGGGTTGCATCCAAAAAGCAAATGTAGGGCATTTCCGTTTCTAGAACTTTCCCCCTTTTTTTTTAGAGAGAAATAAATTGCTGATATCACAATGAAACCCAGTGGACATTAGTGATATCACAATGTATAAGTGTAACCCATGGACATTGCTATAGGGTTATTTATAGGAAATTTTGACCATTTTAAATACGGCGACACATTTTATAGCTTGTGCTAGCCATATGAAGTTTAAGAGGTGCTATCATACAAGCTGATTTTCCGACATCATTTGACATGTTGCCCTCTGAGTTTGTGCATATTCGTCGTCCATTCTGTATGTTTGGAGGCTGAAGAAAAAAAAAAGCAATTGAGTATCTTCCCCGAAGAGACAGCAATACAAATAAAATCAGTAGTGGTATTAGTAACCTTAAAAGCATAGGGGCTGTACGAAATAGATTGTATTCAGCGTTTTACACTACATTCAAGTCCTACCCTTGAAAAGAAAAAAAAAAAAAGTACAGAAGAACCATTTTGCAAATGTAATAACACGAGCATTTTTTCGGTGCCATTGTTGGCTTCATGACATTCCAAGATACGGAAAGAAAACTGACCGTGACAGCTCTTTTGTTTGTGTATTAATCGAGTACTGCTGTTTACAATAATTTTTTCCCACTGGACAACAGCCAATGATAGAGTCAGTGCAACTAAATGTAATTATTTTCCTTGAAAATTTGATACTCATTATGTTAATTTCATATGTTGTTATAGTTTATGTTCAATTTATAATATATAATGGATTTTACAAAAAATTCATAATTCCTTTTTTTAAACTGCCATAACTGACTTATGTGGAATTTTAAGTTGATTCTATATCAGTTGCTTAGACTGTGCATTGCAGTGGTCAAAATTGCTTTTCGAACGGGGGCATAGCCTATTATGTAAATATACCTAAATTTGCGAGGAGATTCGTTTTCCTTTCTCGCTGCCTAAGTCAGGTGATAGTCCATCCTTGTTACTTATTTTTTCTGTTATACTTAGTCCATCTTTGTTACATCGTAATTTATTTTCTACAATACTCAGTACATTCTCCATTTATTTAAAAAGTCTTTATAGGTTCAGTTAATTGATGATAAGGATGCGTGCGGTATAATATAGCTCCTTGAGATTTAGGTAATAACACTGCTTTAAAATGGAAAACTGCAATATCTGCAAAATTTTCGAAATTGAGACATGTCACCTATTGGGCTCGTGAAACACTGATA
>NC_089768.1:12782500-12822500 GCF_040412425.1 Macrobrachium rosenbergii | reverse complement strand
TTTGTACATACATAATAATTACCTTCCAAACATTCTCCGTCAAATCAGTTTCCTTCTCAGTCACAAAGCTGAGAGCTCTGCGGGAATTTACTTGCACCTAAAAACTAAAATTCTTCCAAAACTAAGCCATGTCCTCTGATTTCAAAAGCATATTCAATATAGGACTATAGTAACTAAAATGTAGGTATGTTGTTTAGACACTTTCTAGTTTTCTGTAAAAGAAAACTATCGTGCCGGCTTTGTCTGTCCGTCCGCACTTTATTCTGTCCGCACTTTTTCTGTCCGCCCCCAGATCTTAAAAACTACCGAGGCTAGAGGGCTGCAAATTAGTATGTTGATCATCCACCCTCCAATCATCAAGCATACCAAATTGCAGCTCTCTAGCTTCAGTAGTTTTTATTTTGTTGAAGGTTAAAGTTAGCCAAAATCGTACTTCTGGCAACGATAAAGGATAGGCCACCACCGGGCCATGGTTTAAGTTTCATGGGCCGCGGGTCATACAGCATTATACCGAGACCACCGAAAGATAGATCTATTTTCGGTGGCCTTGATAATACGCTATAGCTGCTGTACAGAAACTCGCTTGCTCCGAAGAAACTTCCGCGCATTTTTTACTCGTTTTCTTCTTTCTCTACTGTTAAATGTCTCCAAATTATATTGTCACTTGCGATTCCACTTCCTTGCTTGCCTTTCTTTGGCCAGCATTCTTTAGTTCTTGTATTTCTTCTCTAAGTCATCAATCTTGTGTCTTAGACGGGTCATCATATTATCCCTCTCTTATATTATGCCAAGAAGATTATTGTTTTCATTTATTTTGTCCTTCTTCAAATCATTACTTTATTATCCTACTCAAGTTTAACGAACTGGTCTTTGAGATCGTTTGTTTCTTTGTTACAGCCAAGTTCGTTCACCTTGCGAAGATTTCAGTTTCTTTCGAGAGATCGTCCACGCGGTCTTTCATATTCTTGATTTCATTTCCCTCGCTGTTGTTCATGCGTTTACTTTCTTCTTACCATTCCCGGGCTTCTCCCTCCTTGTCCGTCATTTGCCGATTGGCAGCCTGATTACGTAATTCGTTGTAAGTCTTTACCATCCGGTGCACTTCCTCATTCAAGACTTTTACTTGACTGTTCGTCAACGTTCTCCCTTGCTTCCTTTCTTCCAGTATCTCGTCTTCAACTCTTCAGTCTGCTTCTCTTCGTCATTCACTTTCTCCACGAGACCGAGGTCTTTATCTCTCCCCATTTACCCCATTTACCTAAACATCTGATCATACCTCTCCCCATTTATTTCAACTTAAACATTTGATTCCCCAAACATCATTTGATCATACCTCTCCCCATTTACCTATTCCACAACTTAAACATTTGATCCCCATTTACCTATTCCACAACTTAAACATTTGATCATACCTCTTCCCCATTCACCTACTGTATTCCACAACTTAAACATCTGATTTATGAATATATATGAACAGATATGTGTATTTATATATATAGATATATATAGCCTATATATAAAATGAGTGTGTGTATATATTTGATATATATATATATATATATATATATATATATATATATATATAATTTATATATTTATTTATGTATACATATACAGTATACATATGACTATAAAACAAGAGACGATCTCGTTCTGCGATGTGTCTATCATTAGCGCCCATTAGTCTTCCGTACTCTTCTCTTGACTTCCCGACTTCACTTTGAACTTTTGCTGTCAATGCCTGCGGGTCGATTGCTTAGATCGACTTGGTATTCGTGTTCTGCAACTGACCCTCCTTCTCTTTCAAGATGTTTGCTTGATGCTTCAAAGCTGATATCTCCAACCTCCCTTGCTCTTGTTTTCTTCGTTATATCATATATCTGTTGCCATACTCTTGGATTTTGTTACAGAGGTGATCACTACGAGTATCAAAATTCTCAGCCTCTCTTGGGTGTCCTAAAACTTGGGCTTTTTGGAAGCTTCTTCGTAGGTCTACTGGCGGGCTTTGTGAAGCACCCATCACGGAGAGACATGACTCCCCCCAACGTTGCTGAAGGACGTTAGGACGCCACAGTCACTCTCAAGACGCTGACGGGAAACCTGACGGAAGAAAATGCGGTTTTGCGAGCCCAGCTTCAGGGAGAAGGAGTGCAAACTTCCCGCTGGAAAATTCGAGATCGGCCAGCATCTTGAATTCAGCAGACGGTTGGGCAGACAGATTGACGAAAATCTCGAACTTCATGAGAAAATTGTTGCCTTGGATAACGAAAATGGTAGACTCAAGGACAGATCGAGGGTTTGAAAGGGCAGTAGTCGTCCATTTCTTGATGTTTTCTTTCCATGATGAATAAATACTTCCACTTGGAAAGGAATCTCGCTCCCTGTTGTACGAAGTCTTATATGCGTGTTCGTTTTAAAACTTGGCTCGATTTTGTGAAATTTTGAAATTTTTGAAGGCAAAAATCTTTTTATTTTTTTTTTTTATTCATCCTGACATATTCTTATTAAATGCTCACCCAGAAATAAAATCAAAATCCCACACTTGGACTGTATTAAGACGTTGACACAGACACTTGGAAATTTTAACCCTTTTGTGTTTACCTATCCAAATAACCTTCCCAAATCCATAATTAACACTCAACAAAAGCCAGTCCCCAAAGAAGCATGGGTATACGAAATCCCTTGCCTCGATTGACACATCCCCTGTATCAGCTTTACAGGTAACTGAGTCCTTCAAAGACTAATACAGAACAAACGCTCAGTCAGATATGACCCACAAAGCTATGCTTTGTTTAACCACATAAATAATCAGAATCATCGAATAAATTGGAACATGTCATGTATAATTATTTGTAAGCAGTAATTGTCGGCTCAAAAGCCAGATGGTAGAACCAGTACTGATTATACCAAGAATAGGATGAACTGATTATATCAAGAATAGGATGAACCTCTAAAAGGAGCCTGAGATTCAGACCTGATTGATAAAATTCAGACCTGATTGATAAAATCTTCCTACAAACAGCGGTAAACAAGATAAGGAAGAAACTTTTAATAGGAGTGACATAGCTGCCAACTTCTGGACCATTCCTTTACCTGTATAAATACCACTGTTTTGTACCTCTTAATTCGTTACCTGTCAGTTGAGGGAAACAGTTGTTTCCGAAATATAACGCCGTAAAATCTACCCGCTTTGGTGTTTGTATGGGTAACGCTTGTTAGATGGAATTCTGTTTTAACAAAATATTTTATTGTCAAATGTATACTGTATATATACACACATATATATAATATATATGTATATATATACATATGTATGTAATATATATATATATATAATAATATACACACACTATATATATACACATATATTTGTTCATATATATTCATAAATATTAAGCTACATATGTCTTTCAGTATCCAATTCTCTCTACCTGGGAAATTATATGTCAAAGGGGAATTATGGCTGAAAAGTGGTCAAAATCGCTTTCTATCGTTGTTTCTAAACCAAGCAACGGTTTGAATCAAGCCGGGAAGAAGCACTTAAAAAATAGCTCCTCTTTGGTGTAAGTTGTTCCCAAAGTATATTGAACTGGATATTAAACCATATTTGTGGACATATAAAAGACACGCGCAAGTAACAAAATTAATATATGTATGTACGCATGTATTTATGTGTGTATTCATATGCGTGTGAGTAACTGTGGGATAGCTGTGGGAAAGAGGGAAAAAACAATATGGTAGCCACTGGCTACCATATTTGCTGATTCAAGGATGAACTTCTTTTCAGAAAACGTCTACACCATTTGCTGCTTCCTGTAACTATACAAGATGTTTAGGAACACTTCAGACGCACTCTCCCTCGCATCTTTTATATTAAGGCTTTCCCCTTACGTATATTCGGGGTGATAGAGAGAGAGAGACAGAGAGACAGAGAGACAGAGAGAGAGAAACCCTGCTGGGTAATGCTATGACATAAGCGAAATCACGAAGCAGAGATAGATCTCGTCGATTACTGTATTTTAGGTTGATGCACCAATATCAATGCAAACGTAATATGTAGTTATAACTAATTTTGAGTGATTCTGACACAGTGAACTCATCATACAGGAAAAATTTTTTTTTCCACGAAGAATGTGCTTTCATTAAAAGATACAAAAGAAGTAAGAGCTGAGGGCGAGTTTAAGAGATTCAAGGGCGAGGTCCTTAGGTCTTCGCAGGAATGTTTGTGTGTATAAGGACGAAAAAACAGGAGGAGAGGGTGAAGCAATAATGAAAGGAAGGGTTTAATGGGGGTTTAATGAGATTGTTTAAAATGCATTCGCAAGCTAGAAGGTAGAAGAGACTGACGTGAAAGTACGAGAAGAAGAAAAATACGAAAGCTAGGAAGGAAAAGAGAAAAATAGGTGAGAGGTGGTGAAAGAAAATCGTTTGTAGATGTAAATATTTTTAAAGTAAACATTCCAAGGAGAGTGTTTGCAAAGAGCAGCGTAACCGAATGAGTGGGTCCCCGACTATGTTATGCTAAATACGAAGATGCTGTCGCAGGTGGGTCCATTCATGTGTCGATGGAGCGAATACGTTGAGGGTTGCTAGAGCTATGTAAATGACTGGCGAGAGGAAAGATGGATGGTGCTTGAGTTAGATGGGTTGATGCAAATCCAAGAAGGAATAAGGAATTGACCTCTGAGGTTATGAGGGAAGGCTTAAGATAGTTGAAGCATGAAAAGACATCAGCTAGTTTCATGACAGATGAGAGCTTCTGTCATGTTAGTGTTTAATAAGCGTGTTACTTGATCATCCTCGCGTATAAAATAAAAAAAATTAAAGTGAGACTACATGCATTTTGAAAGCATAACATTGCAAAGAATGCAAAATTGCATTATAGAATATTGACTGGAAATGTGGCAGTGGACAAATATTAATAAAGGAAGAGCGGTATGGGTATACCCAAGGAGAGTGTGAAATGTATAAATAAGAGAAAAAATACGAGAATGGAAATAGTCTGCAAGCATATTAAGAAAGCGCAAGAAATAATTGATGGAGATGCATTATGGAGAGTATTTAGGATACACTGCAAGTAGCTTTTAAAGTAAATAAGTGAAACTAGCAAAAGAGTTTTTGGCCGGAGAATGTAGAAGTAGATTTTAAGAAGATTGTGTCACCACTTTTTTTTTTTTTTTTTTTTTTTTTTTTTTTAGCATTCATACTGAAGGAATTACGGAAAAGGGAAGGGCAGATGGTGGTGTAAGTTTGCAGCACAGGAGAAAAGCTAAAGAATGAAGTTTTTATAGGTGATTCTTGCAGATGGAAGGATTCCGTTGCTATAGGTAAGTTAGTTGCACAGATTGGGGGGAAGAGTTTAAGAGCTTACCGGAAGAGAAAATGGACAGTAGCAAACCTAGTGTTAAGAGTAAATTCAATCAAGAAAGGTAGACTGATTAATATTAGTACGGATATTGCAAGAATGTGAGTGCGATTAAATGTTGTGGATGATGAGCAGAATGAGATAAGATGCAACGCATTAATAAGTGAGTGAGGTGCTTAAATAGAGGAAAGCCCACAGAAGTGAAAAAGAAGTACAGTGTTTAGGGAGCTGAGGTTATTGTAAGGGGTTGTTGAGTCAAGACTTCCTCATGGAAGTATACAGTAGTTGACATGCCCCGCAGGGGGTTAGTACCCTCATTGCACCTCATACGGTTCTTTGCAGCGTCCCTTCTGCCCCTAGCTGCATCCCCTTTCGTTCCTTTTACTGTACCTCCTTTCATATTTTCTTTCTTCCATCTTACTTTCCACCCTCTCCTAACAACTGATTTATAGTGCAACTGCGAGGTTTTCCTTGTGTTACACCTTTCAAACCTTTTCTGTCAATTTCCGTTACAGTGCTGAATGACCTCCTTTGTCCCAGTGCATGGCCTTTGGCCTAAATTCTATATTCAATTTATCAGAAGAGAAAGTGGACATTAACAAAAGTAGTGTTAAGAGTAGATTAAATTAAGAAGGTAGACTGATTAATATTAGTGCCGATATTGCAAGAATGCTAGTGCAACTAAACGTTATGGATGATGGGCAAAATCGGAAAAGTTACTACCCATCAATGAGTGAGTGAGGCGCGTAGATAAAGCACACAGACATGAAAAAGAAGTACATTGTTTAGGGAGCTAAAGTTATTGTGAGGGATTGTTGAGCCAAGACTACCTCATGGAAGTATAGTTGACATGGATGAAAGAAATTATGGAAAATGTTTAAGGGCATTTCTTGACATAGAATACGTGAAGTAAAAAAAAGATTGCAAGGGTAGGAAACGTAGAGAGAGAACAAATATCCTGTAAATATTTAGTCCAGGAGAAAAGAGGTTTGTTTTTAATGCGGTTTGGTCGTGTAGGTGAATAAAAGGGCGTTCCTCATTTGGAAGTTTTAGGTTATAAGAGGAGGGTATGACCTAGAAATTGCATGGTTGAGGGAACGCAGAAGTATCAGAATAGAAGGGCCTTAGTATCCAGTATTCTCCAGAGTTTATGTAGAAAAGAACATATACTTTTGTAAAGCTACTTGGTAGGTTATAGAAGCAGCGGATGCTTTGCACTAAGTGATTTGATCCTCGTTTCAGTTGTTACAGAATGACTTTGATCATGAGAAAATGGTTATTGGTGAAAAAAAATTATTATTATTATTATTATTATTATTATTATTATTATTGCTAAGAAACTTGCAATCCCGTGAAAAACAGCTTGTGTAATAAAAATCCTCAGTTATATAGTAAGCTGTATTACTAGTTAAAAGACAAAAGCAAAGACTTTCAAACACCGTTCAGATGTTTGAAAGTGTTTGCCTTTGTCTTTTACATAGTAATACAGTTTAGTATGTAATCGTGGATCTTTATTACACAGATTATTATTATTATTATTATTATTATTATTATTATTATTATTATTATTATTATTATTATTATTTACCCCGGATGGCATAATCTGCTTTGGCAACAGAATCTCCAGTTATTTTTAATTTTTTTTTCCTTTTTTTGCTCTGGAATAATCAATAGATCCAGTTCTCCTGTTAGTTCCCAGCAAGTATATTCTTGGATGAGTGAGATTACATGAAATCCGTTTGCTGTCATTTCCGTAAATGGAGTGATCAACGTTGACATTCAGGCACGGCGAAGCAGCCAGTATATTAAACATGTTTCATGACATCTGCATTTTCTTGCAACTGGCTTGCGAAGTTGGGAGGGAGAGTGTTTAATGATAGAATAAATAACTTGAATATACAGTTTTGTGTAATGTAGCGCGGGTGAACCTTGGAATGTTAGTTTTCGTCGTGACTTGAAAACGTGTCGTGGTAAATTGAACTGATGACAATACGTTTTACTAAATCTTTTAGGAATGTCTCTATTGCATTGGTTGTGCGTTACTTTTGTTCTCTTTTGTCTGTATTTGATGAAAGCAATAACGGCTAATTATTGAAGATAAGTAATAAGATAAAATAGCCACTTCATCTCACAGTTCATGTTATTCTGCTGTCAAGAGTATTAACTTTTAAGACCTCAATTCCTATTACCTGTATTAATGCAAGCTCAGCAGTGGAGTAGAATGTTCTCCGTTACGTTGGAGAACAAAGCGTACTTTATGATCAGAAGTTCCTACGAGTACCTTGGTGAGCGTCCATGCCACTAGTCCAGTAATTTCAGATTTGATTGAATCCTGGTGTTATGTATTGTTCACTGAAAAGTCTAGAGACCTTTCAGACGAGTTTTTTTTTCCTTCTCTCATTTCTTGCAAAAAGGAAAATGTATCAGTGGAGCAGAAATGTTAGGAAGTCAAGTTTATAAACAGGTTTTTATGCAGATATCCTCTGAGGCCTTTGCTATACATCTCTCTCTCTCTCTCTCTCTCTCTCTCTCTCTCTCTCTCTCTCTCTCTCTCATTCAGATATTCAGATAATGATTGACATCCTTAGTATAGTGTAATCGAAGTTTAACGCAAAGATTTCTCCCGAAATTCAAAATACTCAACCCTGAACACAAGTGATGCTGTTGCTTTACATAGGATGCCAATATTTTCGTTGCTCTCTCTCTCTCTCTCTCTCTCTCTCTCTCTCTCTCTCTCTCTCTCTCTCCTCTCCTCCTCCTCCTCCTCCTCCTCCTCCTCCTCCTCCTCCTCCTCCTCCTCCTCCTCCTCCTCTGCTTATCGTCATATTTACGTTCCACAAATGCTTCAACATTTCCTTAAAACGCACTGCCTTTAGCTTCTTCATCTAGATAACTTTGACAACGTAAAGCCACGTGTCCTCAGTCAGAGAAGTGAGTTTAAAGAGGTTCAAGAAATCTAAAGATTTAAAGAGGTTCAAGAAATCCAAAGATATCTGAACCCCGCAATGTCATGCAATGATTGGGAGGGAAAGAGAGAGTTGTTAGTATCAATGCTATGCTTATTATCGGAAATATGTCTTTTGGTCTTAGCTCTGTCTGTGTTCGCTTGATTGGATGCCCTGTCGGGGAAATTGCTGTCAAAGAGCTTTGAAGCATACTTGATCCACATTTCATTTCATTTATAATTTTTCGTCGTTTGAGGAAGATTCGAGACTAAAGCAAGACGTAACAGATGAGAACTCCCAGTGCGACAACTGGCTGGCCCATATTAGCAAATGTAGCCCGAGGAAACTAACCTCCAATTTGTGGTTTGTCGGCAGGGAATCGGGTTGGGGTTTGGAACGGGGGGCCTTGGTGGGTGGGTGGAGGTGATCGATGGTGGTCGAAGATGGAGTTACTGAAGAACCAAAGATTCCTTGCATTGCATTTGCTGTCAAGTTATTTTGTTTTCTTTCCCTACTAAAGTTATTTTCATACGTGTAATACTGGAGATGTTGTAGAAAGGAACGATTCTTCCTAAAATATTAATTCAGATTAAAAGTACTTTTTTATACTACTTATTTACGAAGTGCATTTTGGGGACTTGGGATTCCCCATGACAGATGATTGATGCGTCTGACTCTTTGTTGTTTCTTTATTGCGATTAAATTTCAGATTATCTTTTTCCCGAATACTTCTATTCATGCCATTCATATTCATTTTATTGTCCATGCATGTGGAGTGTTATACATAAACAAAAGTGAAAGAAATCCGGATTCACTATTCTTGTATACATTTTTTTTTATTCTTGATAAGGAGGTTCGGGAATATTAACTCCGTTTGAACGTGACGCTTTTATTTGTGCTGTAATTTTTTTTGGCTAGTTTTAGTTTTCTGAAAAGAAAACTCTTGTGCCGGCTTTGTCTGTCCGTCCGCACTTTTTTCTGTCCGCCCTCAGATCTTAAAAACTACAGAGGCTAGAGGGCTGCAAATTGGTATGTTGATCATCCACCTTCCAGTCATCAAACATACCAAATTGCAGCCCTCTATCCTCAGTAGTTTTTATTTTATTTAAGGTTAAAGTTAGCCATAATCGTGCTTCTGGCAACGATATAGGCCAGGCCACCATCGGACCGGGGTTAAAGTTTCATGGGCCGCGGCTAATAAGCATTATACCGAGACCACCGAAAGATTAATCTGTTTTCGGTGGCCTTGATTATACGATGTACAGAAAACTCGATTGCGCCGAAGAAACTTCGGCGCATTTTTTGTTTACTTTTAAAAATGCTCTTCATTTACTGATATTAAACTGCTATGGTGTCAAAAGTCTTTCAGATCTGAGTTTTCAATAACTTTTATTTTTAATTATGTGTCAGATAGGCTAATGTTCAGTAGAATTTTTATGCTTAATGATCGTTAGCAGTAAACTCTCCAGAAATGAAAACCGATGTTGTAAATTAAGGGGGATAAACATGAGTTGCTTGTTGCGAAGGAATACAGAATATATGTTGCAGAACTTTGAATTATTTTGGGTGTTTGGAATATTTTATTCCGTTGTAGAAGTTTCCTGCTACTTATTTAAGCTCATTCATGTTCAGATGGGTTTTAATTGTGCTACTTATACCAGTAATTAACGATAACTGCAGTTAATGCAGTTGAGCAAACTACTGCTGGTGCTGTTTTCGTTAATAATAATAATAATAATAATAATAATAATAATAATAATAATAATAATGCTGATGTTGTTATTGATGCAGATTATGTATATACAGTACGTGTTCTTTCACACGAAATTGACAATAACAAGAATCTCATAGCGTGAACCCTTGAGCAACAACGGCCTACTTTGAGAAACTTTCCACAAATCTGGACCATCCATGACTTTTTCCTTTTTTTTTTTTTTTTTTTTTTTTTTTTTTTTCAGATTTTCACTTTCGCTCCACCTGGTCATACATTTTATGCCAACCCGTCGCGTTCTCACGCTCGCTCATTTTTTCTTTTTCTTTTATTTATTTATTTTTTTAACCACTTGAAATGATTGTCTATTCGCCTTTCCCTGTAGCCGAGGTAGGTTCCTGGTCTCTCATCCCCTCGGGTTCTTAACTCTGGGGCTAATGTGAAAAGTCAGGAAAGTTTGACTTTTTAAACAGTTTTCCTCAGTGTCCGTGCCGTTGCTTGTGCTTTTGTTGCGTTCCCTTTCATTTTACCTTATTATCTATGTCCTTATTTGTTTCTTTGCAAATATTTCGTAAGTTTGTTTTGTTTAGATTCAAAAAGAGGCTGTGATGCTGCTTCGCAGCTCCACGCCTGTGTGCCTAATTTTTTTTTTTTTTTTTTTGCTGATTTATTGGGGTTCGTCTCTGTTTTTTTACTCTACTTTTTTCTCTCGACTTATTTGATTTATTTATTTTATGTTTGTTTTCCAGAGTAGTATTTTATATTGTTTGACGTGATTACCAAGCTTTAATGATAAATTTTACTTGTTTCTCAATCATGTGAGCACATCATTTTATACATCATGCTTCCTTTCTTAACTTTTTGCCATATTTTTTTCTTTTGCTGGTTTTATTTGCCTATCTATTTGCTTTCCACAGCAGCATTCTATATTGATTATCAAGCTTTAATAGTAATTCTTACCTGTTTTAGGTTAATGCATGTAGATCAGCATAAGCATCATGCACCAATTTTCCATAGTGACACGTTTTGCCATATCGGCTAAAGAAAACAATCTTGAGAGGGAATATAGAGACGGATGGATATATATATATATATATATATATATATATATATATATATATATATATATATATATATATATATATATAATATATATATATATATATATATATATATATATATATATATATATATATATATATAGATGTATCTATACATACATATATAATTATATATATATTATTGTGTATAATTACAGGATGTATTTTAATCTAGGCTGTGCTGAAGTTGAACAGACTTCTGAAATATTCGCAGCTTAAAATATTTCTATCCATTTCAGGAAAGATGGCAACTGCTTGAAATCACCGGAACAATTGTGGAAAAATGGCTTCAAATGCTTGTGGGAAACACAAGCGCCAAATTTATTGAAGGCGAATGGTAAAAAAAAAAAAAAAAAAAAAACTGATTAAGTAGCTCGGGGAGAGAATAAGTGACGATATTGAATGTTTTTTGTTCTTGTGTGACGAGACAAGTGGCTTATGGCGATCGGTTAACGCCACTTTCATTTTCAAACAAGCTTTCTCTCTCTCATAGCATGTGACTTAGGTGACCTTATTTGTGGATGAAAGTGTTAAATAATCTTTTATGATTGTATCGAGTCTGTATCAAGTTTTGTTAGTAGCTTTCATTGGTCACAATCGGTTATTCTTTGATAAACCAAGGAGTGTATTTTTGTTTACTCGAAATATTTAATTGATATGCTATTTATCAAAGAAATAAACTTTTTTGCATTTCATATGCAAGAAGTTTTTTAAGAATACTAAATTTTAGTGGGAAAAATACGCATAGTGAAAATTTAAGTGGAAAAATGTGTAATGCGAAAATTTTCATAATTTTTTCTTTCTTTTAGGCTCAACAAACTTTCATTAAAAAATACATGAAAAATATGTATTCAAGTGTATAAATAATTTAATTTTATCGATGCTTTTAGATGTATAGTTCATTTTAATACGCAAAGCGTAATGCTGAGAACATCTTTCATTATTGTGATAAATAATTATGCAGTGATGTGAGTGGTGTTGAAGAGTTTCTTTAATGAGTGCCGCTGTAAATATCTCTTAGCTCGGGTTAAATGTAGTTGTAGATAGCTATTCAGTCTCTTGAGGGAAAGTGAAATTAAGAAATTGAATAGGAAAAGCTATCATGTATAAAAGACGTCGAAGTAGTGGCGGGCGCTCGGTGCTCGATTACGACCCCATAGAAGAGGAACGAATCAGGGAGACGGCACCGCAACTCCTGGAGGAGGAGGAGAGCGAAGGAGGAAGAGGAGGAGGAGGAGGCTCTTCCTCGTCGGGAGCATCGGGAGGGACACCTGCTCCCGACGCGTACGCTAAGAGGATTCATGACGTCATTGGTAAGTACTGGTCTTTCTTTTTTCAATTTTTGCCCATTGGCGCTCTTGCGGTCTTTTCATTTAAGATGATCTATATGAATGCGTGTGTTTGTATTTGTAGTGATGTTGGAGTTACTGATGCAGTAGACATAAAAAGAATCCATTACTGGTGTTTTGATAATCAACGCGGAGAAATGTTTGTGGCGTATATACGTACAGTGTTTGTCAGAAACACTGTAGATACGCCACAGTGTTTCTAACAAACACTTTAGATACGCCACAGACAGTGTTTGTGGCGTATCTACAGTGTTTGTCAGAAACAAATGTTAAACTGATCTCTGTCCAAGAACTTGTTTAGAGGGCAAGTGATGCGGGGGGAGGGGGTTGGCATTGGCGAATGTAAAAAGCAAGTGAATTATCGCTAAGCAGTGGCTCGGGTTTTCAGTAAAGCTGACATCTACTTGGGAGCGCAGAACGTAAATAGGTTGATGAAGCCTTTTTTTTTTTTTTAGGACCAATTTGGTCGTTTGTAATGTGCTCTTAAATTCGTACTGGTTTATCTTTTAAACGATTTTCTATCTCGCTCTTCTGTTCACTTTCCTCCGTAGAGGGTTAGTGCCGTCAGTGCACCTCACGCGGTGCCCTATAGGCTTTACTTAAGGTTATTTCCAGCTTTCCTTCAGCCCATAGCTGTAACCCCTTCCATTCCTTTTACTGTACCTCCATCAACATTCTCTCTTCCATCTTGCTATCCACCCTTTCCTAACAATTACTTTATAGTGCAAATGCGAGGTTTTCCCCCGTTTCACCTTTCAAACCTTTCTACTCTCATTTTCCCTTTCAGCAATGATTGACCGTAAGGTCCCAGCGCTAGGTCTTTGACCTAAATTTTTTATTCCATTCCATCCAGATTCCATATTTCTGTCGAAATATCCAAATCTTATACGCTTCCCAGGAATGATTTGTTTTGTATATGTTCGCAGAACTTCAGTAATGAGAAATTAACTCTTTTCGACGAATCAGCTGCCGATATACCCTCTTCATTTTCCTAAATTTAGTTTAGATAAAGACTATTCTGTAGACGTTGGGTGTGGCATTTTGAACACTTTTAAATCTTGATAGATCTGCAACAGCAACAAAAGTTACTCAACTAGAAAATGCCATTTTTATTTCTCCCAAAATCAAATCTTTTGTTGCATTCGCGAGGCCAACCTTTTGGTAAAATTTCCTGGGAAATCCACGCGTAATTTTTCCGTAATCTTGCTGACAACAAAGAAACCAACCCAAAAATAAGAAACAGTACATTCTTTTAGAGGCAGTAAAAGAGACTGAGGGGACGGGAACAAAAACAAACCAACGTTTGCCCCTGGCTTCCTATTGTAAAAGCTTACAATACAACCGACTTGTAGGAAAAAAAAATCATAATATAATGAATGTGTAATACTAGTTAAAATAATCTGAGAAAACATATATATAATATATAATGCAATAAATAAGTATTTAAGTTGAAAAAAATAAAATTGTACTCAGTGTTAAGGTATAAATATAAGGGACTTAAAATATCAAGACCAAAAACGTAAGGATTAAAAAACGTGTCGTGCCAGAATTAGCCTCAGACAAAATAATGAACATAACTTCTCTTTCAGTAAGAATGTAATTTAAATCCAACAAAGGCAGTTAACTTTGCCAAGTTTCCCGTCACGTCGGGCGTCTTAAAAAAAAAAAAAAAAAAAAAAAAAAAGTGTACAGTAGGCTAGAAGGTTGGAACGACATTGGTGTATCGATAATTAAGTTGGTTACAAATAACTATGTTCCTCTACCTTATTTTCATTTATAAGAATCTCTTCACGATTAAAATATTCCTTTTTTTTTTTTGTCGGAATACTAAAGTTTATACAAGAAAGTTTGGACGCATAGCTTATATATTGTATCTCCTAGAATACGTTTCAAGTGGAAAAAACGGGCAGTTATTATATCAATAATTTGTCACCATCTTTGCCGTTACTAACAATATCATGAAAATTGTAACGCCAGATAAATCCAAATCGATTAATCAATTGCGGAAGATACTCGAAGTTGTTCAAAGATAAATCGCCTAAACCACTTACTTTTATTTTAGGACTACCTAAACAAGATAAGATAATGGCACGGGTTCACAGAAAACGGTATCCTGTATTATGGGAAACTAATATAAAAAAGTTTTGGTGGCACCTGTAATCCCACGATATGGTGTGCCCTTGTCTGAGTGAGAAGCCGAGATGAAAAAGAACTTTAAAATAGAAAATTTTAAGGCAAATCTAAAAGAAAGTCAGGGACATGTGTTAGTTTAAACTAGGAGATATGAGTTAAAGATCCTTTCAGACGAAAGCTAGTGGTTTTCAGTAAAATGACGAAGGTGGTGAACTTTAGAATTTTAGTTGGGACCATAGAAATATACCATAATTAAAACCTTAAGATTAGTGGGGTAAACTGATAATTCTTTCATCTCATATCTGGTATATAAGTAATGGAAACCTCTCTCTCTCTCTCTCTCTCTCTCTCTCTCTCTCTCTCTCTCTCTCTCTCTCTCTCTCTCTCTCTCTCTCTCTCACACACACACACACACACACACACACACACAATTTTTTTTTCGTCGTAATCTACGCTTATTTTCATTGGTTTCTCTATCGATTTGTTAATTTTTTGGCAACAAAGTTAAAAGTAAATAAATGCAACAGTTTTAGCGCTGCAGAGATGCACCTAAAAATCAGTGTTTCTATCCTGACTTTTACTTTAGTAAACCATAAGGACACAAATCAGTTGAATAGACAGTTGTAGAACTGGGAATGCATACAAATGTTTTATATTAGTGATATACATTTTGTATGGGTGTTTTGGCGAATAATATGATGACTTTTTATGACGTACAAAGAAGGATTTTTTAAATCCTGATTGGTCTAATTGTTATAAAATCAATATACGTCCTTACATATTTAATTTCATGATTTTGTTTAGTGTTTTATTTTGTACACTAGTACTTGGTGTGGCAAAGTAGGTCAAAAGATGCAGAAAAGCGTGCTGAATGAGATAAATGATAAATAATAAATACGGTGCGTAGAATTGAAGATCTTATGTTGTGGATTAAAAAGTAAAATAACACAAGGTTATATTAGGTCAGATTAGGGTTATTCGTGCACAGCAGACTTGCTTTAACTTCGAATTATAATGGGCCGGATGTGTAAGATTGTCCATCAAAAATTGAAGTTTCATTTTCAGTTTTATGTAAAAGTAAACTATTGTGCCGGCTTTGTCTGTCCGTCCGCAATTTATTCTGTCCGCACTTTTTCCTGTCCTCACTTTTTCTGTCCACCGTCAGATCTTAAAAACTACTGAGGCTAGAGGGCTGCAAATTAGTATGTTGATCATCCACCTCCAATCATCAACATACGAAATTGCAACCCTCAAGCCTCAGTAGTTTTTTTTAGATTTTATTTAAGGTTAAAGTTAGCCATAATCGTGCTTCCGCCAGTGATATAGGATAGGCCACCACCGGGCCGTGGTTAAAGTTTCATGCGCCGCGGCTCATACAGCATTATACCGAGACCACCGAAAGATAGATCTACAGAAAACTCTGTGCGCCGAGGAAACTTCGGCGCACTCTGCAGTGGGACTCTTTACCGTTGGTTGCGAAGTTTCTTCCTTGACGGTCTTCGGACAGAGTTTTTTGTAGAGTGAAATACACAAAGAAAGGGATATGCCGCACTTCTGATTTATTAATTATTTTTTTATCACTTATTTCCCGAGTTTGTTTGTTTGTTTGTGTTAGTTAAATGGTATACTTGAACAATTAAATGGTATACTTGAACAATTTAAGGCGATGTCACAGGAGCATATTCCAGCATCTTGCCACCAGACTTTGTACCATGTAGCAAATGTAATTTCTCCTGTTTGTGCGCAGTCGAAGTAGCGTATGTTTGTTACAGTGGTGGTTCGCGAGCGAGAATTTGGATAACTTAACCTCTGTCGCCACTGTAGGTAAATTTGTGGCGCTAATTGATGGACATAAATCAATGAACTTTTGGCGACCTGGTCCGAACTTGACGGAAAAATAATAAAGAAATGCCGATATACGTTCTCGAGTGATATTACCGCCTTTAGGTTCATAGTACCTAAATTAACTTTTAAGATATTTTTTCAACGATTTTCTTATTTAACGTGGAAACCAGGGTTCTTACCGGCAGCGACAAAGCAGTTAGCTCCGGTATAATGTATGAAAACATATATAAAATTGTCCGCTTTTGAAGCAGAGTACGTATTTCTGTTCAGTATGATAGAATTGACAATGCTGATTTAAAAAAAAAAAGTTGTCGCCGTTCATCTGCAGGAAAAAAATGTGAAATTGATAAATATAATAAGCACATAGATGAACGAATAAATAAACAAAGTGATGTCAGAACTGTTTGTTTACTTTCGTTTTCATCTCTTACCTTAAGGATTTTAAATGAGTTTTTTTTTTTTTTTTTTTTTTTTTTTTTTTTTTTTTTTTTTTTTTCTGTCCGTCGTAATGTTTCCTGACCTATTGTCTTTTTGAAGCGTAGAATACGACCAGTTGGTTCTGCACCGTTTGGGTAGCCACATTAAGTATTCCCCGTTCAGCAAGAAGCCTTTTTTGAAGCAGCCATTTGTATGTTTTGCTAGAGGTTACAAATGTCGGCAGGCCGAAAGTATGACGCATATCAAGAGTTAGACGGGGAATGAGGTTCATTAGTGGAACGTTGCGTCTGACATCATGAATGTAAAGCTTAAAAGCCACCTACAAAGTTTGGCGCAATATAGGTTAAAGTCCTGAGATAGTGGAACCACATTCTGCACCTGGTATTGCTGATGGCTATCGCTTCTGTTGCGTGGGGCCACAAGGCTTTTCGGCTCATCCTAAATTCAAGTATTTGTATTTTCGTTTTTGTTATTTTTCTCTTAAACAATTTTATTTTTTAGAAATTTATGGAAGAACTGGATTCACTGTTGGAAGGGAGATTTCGGGGTCGCGAGTAATCTGTCAAAATGATTTTTATTCAGGATGAAAAACTTTATTAAAGAAGCAGTTTATGAGATTAGAAGTCACTCTATAAGCTGCACCTTCTTTTAGTAGATATGTTTAACCTTGATGAAATATGGAAGCTCCACTGAGAAATGGCTACCCTTATGGGTAAATATATTGAAATTGTCCCATTATCTGTCTTAATTTGGAACTTGAAAAGTGGCCAAGTGAATCTTTTATAACACAGGCTATTGTTTGATACTGAGGATTTACCACGCAGTATCGTTTATGGCGTCCATCATGGAAGCCAGTGCTCTATATCGTTGCCTTTTTATTTCCTTACGAGCTTGCATGGACCTAATTTATATATGCACGTGATTTTATATACCTTGTGTTTTGGCGTACCTGTAAGCGAAGATATCCATCGGTTGTGTATCATTGACAAAATTTCCCAGCCTTCCTAAAACTTTCTTATCCAGAACGATTGCTTAAGAGATACCTACTACAGGTTGAGAGCAGACAAGATCAGCGGAGGAGGCTGTGATGGAGAGTACGTTGAGGGGGGGGGTGGAGTGGGGGAGTCTGGCTTTGGGAGGGGAGGGAGGGGAAGGGAAGGAAGGTTGAGGGGAAGGGAAGGGAGGGGAGGGGAGGAAGAGCATTTTAGGACGACAAAATAGAATCCCACCAGGTTTTGCTGTCAGAAGAGGAAATATAGAACGGTACTTTGACTGCCTCGTTCTTCTTCTTGCCTTTGCTCAACTTGGCCCTCCTCCCTTGGCACTGTGTTCAGTTCGTATCTATTCGAGTCTGAATGACCTAATATTTGTTATTCGTGTCGTTGACCGACCTAGTAATTTTACGCAACATAGTAACACTGAATGAAAAATAAAATGGCAAATCAAAGATACTAGTATAGAGATAAAAATAAGAACAGTAGGTAAATATTGTAGAATATTAGCTGAAAATAACGTGAGATTAACTGTGACACAAAAGTTAAAGGTAATTTGTCTTAACATCGCAAAATGGGAATAAGAACACTGTCCTGACAGTTTTCCCCCACAAAAAAATCAGTGGGTATCCAAGGCTGGGAATAGTATCATCGTGACACCTTTCTGTGAGATGGCTAGCACGCACAATAAAAATCTCAGGCACCGAGTATGACAGTGGAACATTTCTGCGGACGTTAATAAGATGGAAGATGGCCAAATAGAAATTTTTCTGATGGTGGTCTGAATCGGTTAACCATTGTGATAAAAAAGAATACCAACACTTCGAACAATGTTGTCGAGAAGATGAATTGTCAGGATGCTGCTGTCATCTGCATAAGAGAACAAGATGCCAATGACGGTAGAAAAGAAAGGGCAGGAATTGGTGGTTGGCCTTTTGCCAGCACTGACCCATACCCTAAGATGAATTGTAAGTTTGTAAAGTGTGAAAGGTATTTGGAGGTTTGGTGTGGACGCACGAACTCTTGCTATGCAACAGTGACGAAGACAAAGTCCAAAGGATTTTTTTGTGCTGCCAAAAAGCCAGCTTGGAATCAAAGGTGAAACAAAGAATTGTAACATTTTAAAAATCATCGGTATAACTCAGCCAGCATAGAGTAAATTGTGATGTATCGGCTAATCAATATACTCGTATACTGGCTTTAATAGAAGAGTTTTATCTCGCGCTCCATTGGTAACACCGTCAGTTAATCTACTGTAGGTCTCTCATAAGAAGGGCTGCTGCTTCATTTTACACCAGGGAAGAAAGATTTGTTAGGACGACGATAGTTGCACTATCTGCATAATGTATTATCTTACATCATATCATTCTCTTGAGTAATGGTTGGGAAGAACAAAAGCTCTGTATTACCAAACACGATATAGGTGTGCTTATTTCAAACGTGTTCGACGTCAGTAAGTTAAAAAAAAAAATAAATAAATGTCATTAGCAATATGAAAATGAAGCTGAACAAGGTTGGGCTCATACATTAACCCATACATTATCATGGTTATTCTCAGATAGAACTTGAAAGATCAAAAGAGTGCGGTACAAGAACACAGTTGCCTGCTTTACATTCACGTCGGTTATCAGAGGGAAGGTGATAATTTGGAAGGTAAGCACGCGCATGCGAACACACACACACATACGCACTGCATAAACATTTTATATATATATATATATATATATATATATATATATATATATATATATATATATATATATATATATATATATATATACACACATATATATATATACATATATATATATATATATATATATATATATATATATATATGTGTGTGTGTGTGTGTGTGTGTGTATACGATGTTTATGTACAAAATACAGCAAGAAAAACGGGTATAGTTTTGACTGGTTTCATCCAATGGACATTTTCAATATGGCTGGTCCATACTAGAAGAATTTTATTTTTACAAATGTTAAGATGGAGGCACAATACACCTGTACACACATACTGATAAAGTAAACCGTTGGCATATAGATGAAGCCTTTCTGAAAAAGTGAACGTGCTATTTACAAATGTTTTTGGAGAGCCCCTGGCATGAACTATTTCTTAATGGGAGATAACGGGCACATACTTTTGTTTTCATGTATAAAAGAAACGTTTGGGAAGAATAATAATCTAGAAATTTATAGAATTATTCTGTTTATTTAAAAAATTTAAAATGTACAGATTTCAAGGACTAGAAATTGATATTTAAAATGTACAGATTTTAAGGAGTATAGTTAGCGTAATATGCCTACTGTTTCCCATTAAGAAGTGATCCAGGTTGGATCTTTTTGTATGTGTTGTTATTAATGTTATAGTATCTATGGGTGTGTCGTAAATTCAAGTCGCCTGATAGAATTCACGGAAGACGCGGCAGGCACCCATAGAAGTGTTACACAGGTGGGAGCCCGTCCCCGCTGCCGGGTTTTGTTGAAGTAGGCATATTTGATCTCGATTTTCCATTTTTTAACTGAAACAGAATGAGGCCATAAGAAACGACGAAGGATACTATTATCCAGTGAGAGGTGAAGGGCAGAAGTAATTGGTAACCAGAGAGAGAGAGAGAGAGAGAGAGAGAGAGAGAGAGAGAGAGAGAGAGAGAGAGAGAGAGTGTCTTTGTGGGGTTACTGAACCGTTAGAATAGGAAGGTAGAACCGAATAATAACACGAATGTCACGCGAGCAATTTATATATGATTATTTATCGTAATAGATTCTTTCGAGTTCAGTGAACGTGGTTGTTGTTAATAAGTAGAAAGAAAATAATTTTATTGTATTTATTTATTTTATATTTAAAACTGAAATTATATGATTATCAGTGGTGTGAGATGAAAGACGTGGGTATATGACGCCCTTTCGGAACTGGATTGTGTTTCAACGTTTTCAAGTACTTAGATCATTTTTAGTTTTCTGTAAAAGAAAACTATTGTGCCGGCTTTGTCTGTCCGTCCGCACTTGATTCTATCTGCACTTTTTTCTGTCCGCCCTCAGCTCTTAAAAACTGCTGAGGCTAGAGGGCTGCAAATTGGTATGTTGATCATCCACCTTCCAATCATCAAACATACCAAATTGCAGCCCTCTGGCCTCAGTAGTTTTTATTTCATTTAAGGTTAAAGTTAGCCATGATCGTGCTTCTGGCAACGATATAGGATAGGCCACCACCGGGCCATGGTTAAAGTTCATGGGCCGCGGCTCATACAGCATTATATCGAGACCACCGAAAGATAGATCTATTTTCGGTGGCTTTGATAATACGCTGTAGCGGCTGTACAGAAAACTCGATTGCGCCGAAGAAACTTCGGCCCAGTTTTTATTTGTTTTAAATGTAACACTGTGCATGCATGAATTGATGAGTTGGTTGGTTTGTGAAGTTGACGGCGGAATAAGAAGCAGTTCAGTTGACTTTTTTGTGCCAATTGGCAGGCGATCTCTCCTCCTGTTCCCTCTCCCTTCAATGACTGTCATGGTTGAGTGTCGCGATCATGTGATATTAGTTTTGGCAAGCATGACCAACACCAGCATCATTATACGTGACCAACCCTTCATTCCTCGTGGTTCTCTAAGTTGCTTGAGATGACGATGTAGGGATAATTTCTATTAAAGCTTTCCACGAATATTAACAATCTCTGCGTAGGAATGAATTGTACATTCTTGGTGGTCAGACATTCTTGGTGGTCAAGCAAATCTCTGTTGTTACTTTGCTTGTGAGAGAGAGAGAGAGAGAGAGAGAGAGAGAGAGAGAGAGAGAGAGAGAGAGAGAGAGAGAGAGAGAGAGAGAGAGATGCTTCTTGGATATTTTTCACATCTAAGAAACATTTTAATGATTTCCACGTGCTGGTTGGAGGAGGAGATTGCATTATAAACCATCACTGACGTTGCAACGACTCGAATAAAATACTGTTTTTTTCTAAGCCCTATACCGAAGTGGCAATAGCTGTCAGCATGGATGACTGATAAGGGTAATTTCTATTTGTTCTTGAACGTGATGTAGATGTTGTTCCTGTTATTGTTGAATTGAATTAAATATAGAATTTAGGCCAAAGGCCGAGCACTGCGACCAATGAGGTCGTTCAGCGCTAAGACGGAAGTTGACAGTAAAAGTTTAAAAGGTATAACAGGAGGAAAACCTCAAAGCAGTTGCACTATGAATCAATTGTTAGGAGAGGGTGGAAAGCGAGGTGGAAGAAAGAGAGCATGAAAGGAAGTACAGTAAAATGAACGAAATGGGTTGCAGCTAGGGGTCGAAGGCACGCTGCAAAGAACCTTAAGTAATGCCTACAGTGTTCCGCAAGAGGTGCAATGTGGCGCTACCCCCCTACGGGACCCTGTTATTGTTGTTGATGCTAAATTATCTAAGATGACTTATGGTTTTAGGTCTTAACGATATTAGTAATTTAGTGAGGAGGTCGGCTGATGAAGAGTTAGAGGAATTTATTTCTGTTGATAGAAATTCATTTCTCGCTATAATGTGGTTCGGATTCCACAATAAGCTGTAGGTCCCGTTGCTAAGTAACCAGTTGGTTCTTAGCCACGTAAAATAAGTCTTATCCTTCGGGCCAGCCCTAGGAGAGCTGTTAATCAGCTCAGTGGTCTGGTAAAACTAAGGTATACTTAACTTTTAGTGAGGAGGTTTTCTTACAATGAGTCCACTAGAAATTTACTTTTTGTTTAGCCGGTTTACGAATATCTAACTAAATAACGTTCTTAATTTTTTCTGATAATAAATTATCCACTGGAGAATGTGCATGAGCTATAATAGAACAAACTTTAATTTTAAAGACAAGATACTCTACAAGGCCTAACGATCCACTTTTGATTTTTCAACCCTTTCGTTAATCTCAAAGTCTCAGAATACATTTTGACTTTAAAAAATAAGATTATTTTCATGCAATTCAGTCAAGTAGGCTAGCTGCTAAATTATAATCAGGTATCTGCAAAATATAAGATTTAAATTTACTTTGTAGGATAATGACTATATACCGACATTACGCTTATTCTGATTATTCTCTCCAGTTTTTCGTTTTATTTTTGCAGATTCCTGCGTTACTAGGGCCACTGGATGCGCTTCCTCATAGTCTTCATTGTTACATGATCTAAGCTTGTTTTTTTCATTCGTATTTGACTCATTCGTCAGCAGCTTGTTTCCACGAATTCCCTGGGCATCAAGACCTACTTGTTCTACAAATGACCTTTGTTTTGTCAAACGACAGATTTTATTGTTTGTTTTGTTTGCTTTAAAATGACTCTTTTCCTTGGTGTAAGAGCGAGAGAAAAATAACTGAAAAGTTAACATGTTAACATGCTTTGAATGTCAAAGAAGGGTGCGGTTTAGGAGAAAAATACTGAAAAGTTCATACGCTTTGAATGTCAAA
Source organism: Macrobrachium rosenbergii (assembly GCF_040412425.1). NCBI lineage: Eukaryota > Metazoa > Arthropoda > Malacostraca > Decapoda > Palaemonidae > Macrobrachium > Macrobrachium rosenbergii. The sequence goes on along the minus strand of NC_089768.1, from coordinate 12,799,200 downwards.
GAATAGTGCGGTCTAGCGTTAGCTCTTATCATTATACTGAAACAGATAAAATTCAAAATTGAGAACGTCATACTAAGCAGAGTTTTGAAAAGTAGACGCAGTATTAGATCTATATTGCGTAGTTTTTCAACACTGAAGTACTATTTGCATTGACAGTTTGTTGCTGGAAATCGGTCTATATATGCCAGTTGCATTTTTAGGTTTTCAAGAGAATGCATTTCCATTGTTTCAGGGTTCTTTAAGCATGCAGCAACAGCCTTTAAATCAAGCAGCAGGATCATGTTTCGGTGCATTTGTTGATTCGAAGCCAACACAAGGCGCTGACAGCTTCCCAAAGAGACGCATTGACACGTCTGCTCTGCAACAGCGGTCCTGAACAGCGACGTAAATTGGGCAGCTTATTTTGGGTTGACGGCCGTCTCTAGGCTAACCGGTACCTAACACGTTCCTAACACCTGAAAAGGTAATCGTTCAGTATGCATATCTTCATTAAGATATTATCATCGTCTAAGTGCATCGTCTCCCCCTTTTTCTTTTCTTGCAGGCTTATCTGGCCACCAGACTTATTTCGCGCGCGCAAACGATCAAGACTATTCATGGTGTAACTAATCTGGACCCTATAAAAAAAAACACTGATGCTGGGACGGTGGTGCATACTATGTAGCGTCCTCTCTTACGCACCTCCTTTCAGGGCTCCTCCTGGCATAGGTAAGGTGGGGTTATACTTGGCGCCGAGTGTCTAGCAACCCCGCCCTTGTCTCTTTGGCTTCTGCAATGCAGTTTTTTTTATGCACCAACTTGTCCTGTTTATTCGCGTGGTCATTTTCAAACCATCCATCTATAATTACCGACCAGTACTTCATCAAAATGATGTACAGTGTATCCCAGTGGAAGTGTGGCTTCCGTTTTATTATGCTAATGCGAAATATATCATCAGCTCAGTTGATAAAAGAGAGGAAGCCGATATCAGGCCGGCCAAAGGTGGCCTCGATGGAATGTTTGTTGGGTGATGTTGGGTAACCTTTTGCCGCTGCTGCTGCAGCTGCCATTTGCTGACAGTGAAGAGTACGACTTGGGAAAGAAAGCAGTATGATTATTATGATTTTGAAACGGACAGCGGTTTTTGATTGAAGTATCTAGCTCGACCCAGCTTTCTCTGTGGTAGTATGCATGTCAAATGTTGAAATGCTGGAGTGTCAAAAATTGCTTTGATTTTTTACTCGTTGTAAATTACTACAACTATGGCATGAATTTACTTTTGTTTGCTTAAAAATACTTGTATTTTGAAGCGAATATTGAATTTATTTTTGCCCATGATTCAAGGGCGTTGTTTATTAGGCGTTCTGTGATGCTGGAATTCTTGTCTAGTTATATCAGCAAACCGTACTTTTTTCGGAGAGTGAAATGAACTTTGGCTTAAGAGAGGAAAGCCAGAATAAGCCCCATCTTTTTCGAGGCTTATTTTGACAAGATTTTTATGTGTGTAAATGGGTGAGCATTCCGTGGAGGAGAATCCTCACTATAAACGCCAAACATAACTAGAATAAGCCGTTGATAGATTAATCAATATTGAGCGCCATAAATTAGAACTTCAGCATTCCTTTCGTGGAGATGGGTCAAGCCCTCCTCGTCGCAACTCGGAGATTCAAATGACTTTGGTGGCTGAAACTGACATTTACTGTTTTAATCTACAACTTGTTTTGTCCACAGCCCCCCGTCTTTTTGTTTTAAACCCAGAATCCTTGCGAAGACTTTGGCAACTGTTTACAAATCACTTAACAGGATTTTTCTCTGTTCTTTTGTTTGGAAGTACACTTGTGATTCTTGCAAGATTTATTCTTTTTTCTTATCTGGTTTGATTGACAAGCATTGCGGAATTCTTGGTTTTTCATGCCTGTGGTTTACGTAAATATGTGAATATATAAGCCTAAATATTTTCTTATCTAGTTTAAGTTTCAGAAAGCTGACCGATTAAAATGTCTCATGTTGTTATGGTTAGAATTAAAATAAATGATAAACTGCTTTGGGCACTGGTCGTTAAAACCCTTTTGTGCCTGTGTTAACTTAGGCAGCCAAGTATGTAGTCGTAGTTAGTCGTCTTTGTGATATGAGACCAAGGTAAAGAAAGCTATGTTGTTTGAGTGTGACTCACAGCGTCTTATATTCAAATTCGAACCTGCTGGAGAATAGAAATCTAATTTCTCATTTATTTTCTTGTTCCATTAACATATAGTGTGGGTGTGTGTGTATTTTTGATAGCCACAATGACTTCTACAATTTTTTTTTTTATGTTTTTCACCACATACTTATGTCCAAGTTGGAACAAAGAAAGAAGAATCAGTTCCCGAGACGGGAATCAAATTAACCAGAGTCGGATTAAAGTGCTTAGGCATAGAGAGTTGCCTTTTGCATTTAACCTCCCATTATGATCATTAGTGGTGGTTTTCCTCGCAAAAACTATACCCACGTGTTCAACGATAACCCAGCTAACTAACGTTCCTTTATCCTGGGAAGATCTGTGGCATCTCAACTGATCAGTCAGTCGATAAACTGAATCTTAGACTCGGAGAGAACGACACACACTTAAGTTTGCTGAAGTGTTTGATAGAGTTGTCTACTTCATATCAAGCAAGAAACTCAAAGGAAAGTGGATCAATGAATGTTAAAGTTTTTTTGTCGCACTAAACACTCTAATTATCAGCTGATGGAGCATCCAGCCAAACCATTCCAAGTCACGTCAGGTGCTTCACAAGTGATATTGAAGCAACCTGCAAAGTTTAGTTATATCTTTATTTGTCGATGACTTCCGTCTCAGGGATATCAGATTCTCGAGAAAACTGCCAAAAAGAAAGCTATATTTCTGGTATTATCCACTTTACAGTCTTAGGGTGCATATTCACTAATCGCAAACAGCTGTTTGATACTGTCAAAAAAAATATTATAAACCCGTTGGAAGAAACACTGCTGACCGATGTTTCCCAGGAAGTTATTCCCATGTGGGAAGTGACACTGGTGTGAGAAGGTTTGATAAGATCGTTAAGCCGGACCTTCAAGCAGATATCTCACACGGAATTACTCTTTATGAGAACGAGGAAACAGTAGGGGAATCCTCAGAAACTGATAGCATGTTAGATTAAATATTCAGCTGACAGGAAATCTGAGTTTGTCACAACATTCTAGATCAATTTCTGAGCAATTGACTATTGTTCCAGCTTGCAGACAAATGTTACTTACTATGACAATAATACAAAACTACTTACAATGATAATTCGTATTTACTTCATCACTTAAAAAGCCAGTTTGTCTATATGTTCCTGATGCCGGTACTATTTTCCAAAAAAAAGATTTTGGGAAGGTTAAGCGTGAACTGTCACTACAAACGTCTCTTGTAGCCTGAAAACTACTGCAGCAGCTACGATTATTCTTAATTTATAATCTTCTGTAGGCGTTCGAAGGAAATTAAGCAAGGACCGTTGAATATATCTTGTGGAGTAAACTGATAGCATGGCGTTATAAATGCATTACAGTAATTGTGACTGGCTCAGTAAATAAAGTCCTTTAAAATCCATCATTTGTCATCAACTTTGTCGCAGATATTATCTCATAAATCTTTATTGTCGTCTTCTATACAAACCTGAATCCCCCCCTTTTTTTTTTATATAATTACAGCACATCAGACTAATTTTACTCATCTTCATATGCGTAGAAAGCATTACAACCGAGTCATCGAAATTGCAATTTTTTTTAGTATGGGCCAGGCGTTGTTCAAGTGTCTGCAGAACTATCCGAAGCAGTACATTCTGCTGACTTCCATTTAGTATATTATTTTGTGTTACTTTGACTTCGTTATTTATGAACCAACCTTTATGGAAACTGTCTGTCGTCTTGAGACCTGTGACTTGAACGTTTTTCTTTTTTTTTTCGAATATGGAGACGTTCAATTACTTTAGACTTTCTTTCTGCTTATTATAATTATGTTAGGTTTTACTACTGTGTTGGGGATTCTCACTCGTAGAGGGTGAGTTATATATTCTTGTATAGGATTTCTCTTAGAGTGAACACATGTCTCTGTTTAATTAACCAAGTGTGTGTAATTAGATTATATTTATATAGGATATATATTGTACATATATATATATATATATATATATATATATATATATATATATATATATATATATATATATATATATATATGTGTGTGTGTGTGTGTGTGTGTGTGTGTGTATATATAATGGAAATATGAACCGGTATATATTGCATTAAAACTCATTCCCAGTCTTAGAATTAGTAAAGAGAATTTCTTTAGGCTCTTGTTTACATGTAAGCTCTTAACCAGAATGACAAGAGGCATTATTGAAAGACCTTACATTTATGATATTCCTTATCAAAAATGAGTAAACACTTTACCTTCTGGTTCAGAAGTGATGACAGTCTTGTAAAAATGAAACCTGTAACTCGATCAATACCTACGTTCATCTTCCATCGACAGCGTTTTAGATGAAGAATTGAGATGTTCATATTTATCTGTTTTTTAATAACTGATCTCCTCTTTCTGTATTTCCCATTATCTTCCGTTATATACTTTATTCGAATGAGCACCATATTCTTCGGAAGCTTGGATTTCAAGTCAATGCCCCCTGTGGGCTTGTTCCATATGAATAGGGCTCGTCTTTTGAATAATATTAATAACCATCGTAATGTCACCATTAGCATCTTTTGCACACGTTATGGGGCAGATAATCAGCTCAGTGGTCTGGTAAAACTAAGCTATACTTACTTTTTTTTCAGATTCCAGGCTTCACAAACCTTTTCAAAGGTGGAAAGTGTTGGTGGCGAAATGGTAAATGGAGACCAGAGATAAAATGTCAGTTTATGTATAAAAACGCCAAAATGATAAAAAAAACAAGCCTCCATCTTCTCTCACTTCAAGTGTCTGAGGATTTTTTGTAATGCCTTTACGTCTTCCCTCTCAGGTTTTATCGCTGCTCCTCCACACCTGGTTCGTGTTATTGAGTTGTCTCTGTTCTACTGTATAACGCTGCCTTCGGCTAAAAGGTTTCACTGTGGAAAGAAAAGAGGTCCATAAATTTGTAAGAAAACATGTAGTGACGTAGTATTCTGACGTACTGCCCCGCATTCTTGCCTTTCCCTCTCTTGCTAAAGTTTTTAACTAGACATTTTCTATTCACAGGTGACGTGGAATTTTTTTATTCTTTAATGTTAGATGTTACTTTGTCTCTATAGCTTCTGCTAACTTAAGAGAAAGATATTACCCCATCCGCTCGATTATAAAGGACAAGCGTAAAAACTCTTGCCACCGTTTGTCTTTCATGTAAGGGTTCTGTGCAAACAGTTGTAGGCTGTACTGCATCATGAAGCATCCATCTGCTTTCTTTCTGTGCTCTCTTTTACGCATGAACATTTCATTCCAAATTATTCTTAAAGTATCTTCGTTATGATCAACTGGATGATTGCTGCCGTGCGCAACATGTCTGTACACTTGGCTTCTATTCTCCTTCAGTCGGCTCTATAATGACGGGCAGTATTGTCCAATGGAGTCCGTTCTTTGCATACGAATAGTTCAACATCACATCTCATGTTTATCATTCACCACCATCATGATGTTGTTATGATAAGCGCAGATCCTCAAAGGACATCCACAAGGATCTTGAGAGGAGACCAGAGGATGGCTTTCCCCCGTTATATTCATTTGACGGTGTTGTTGCGACCGTTGAGACTACTTTGCGATGGTCGCTCATGCTACAGCATTGCTGTTGTGGTGTGTTCAGGTAGGAAAAAAGGTTAACGCTTAATCTCGACATGTGGCCGCTGCTGATGTCTACACTCGACAGTCTTTGTTAGTTGTTGTTTGTTCTCTCTCTCTCTCTCTCTCTCTCTCTCTCTCTCTCTCTCTCTCTCTCTCTGATTGATCGTATATGTATATATATATTATGTATATATGTGTATCTATATGTATATGTATATGTATATGTATGTATATATATGCATATATATATATATATATATATATATATATATATATATATATATATATATATATATATATATATGTGTGTGTGTGTGTAATGTATATTTAATATAAACATTTTTATATATAAACATTTTATATATATATATATATATATATATATATATATATATAATATATGCATATATACATGTATGTATTTATAATTTTTATGTACACTTTTGTGTGTGTATTGCAGTGTCTAAGTATCAAGTGAGGATTAATTCTATTAATTCTGTTTACAGTGTAGTAGTGATGTAATTTATTGAAATACATAAGAAGGGAAAGAAAAAGGTTGAATTTAAAATCCGATGGTCCTGCCACTTACAGGATGGAAGGATAAGAGAGGGGAAAGCAGTAGTTTGAAGAGGATTCCAAAGCCGGGCATTGCATTGAAACATAGTCACTGAAACGTGTAATGTAACGATTACTAATTTCCTCTTTGGGGTAACTTTAAAAAGTGCATTTGGATAAACCATAATAATTCATTTTACGTATACACTTTAACATAATCTTTGTATGGAAAATCATTCCTTAATTTGTGTTAAACTATGGAACTGTCATCCTTCCAGTGTTGTTGATGCCTGTATGCATATATTTAAAAGAAAAATATGCATTAATGCTTGGAAGTGCCAAGCACCATTTCTTACCATTTTAATTAGAATTGTTGATGCGCATGCAGCATGTCATAAGCACATTTATTTTTAGCTAATTTCACTAGCAAAAGATCTTAGTCTTCTCTTGAGAGAGAGAGAGAGAGAGAGAGAGAGAGAGAGAGAGAGAGAGAGAGAGAGAGAGAGAGAGAGAGAGATTATTACTAGCAAGAACCTTATTTTTTAACATTGTTTTGTAAGGTATACAGAATATCATAAAAAATTCTAATCCTTTGCATTGGATTACAACGTGAGCGTGCTTTTTTGTTTGTCTCTTGTAAGATTTGCTCAGTTAACCTCTGTTAGTCTAGAGGGCTGCAGGGGTTTGCCGTGCAATAGTACACCACAGCCCAGTGACTTATGAGATTTATGTGCATTACATTACTTTCAATTAACCTCTGACCCAGATAGTGCTAGACCTCGTGTAACTTTGGACTCTCTCTCTCTCTCTCTCTCTCTCTCTCTCTCTCTCTCTCTCACACACACACACACACACACACACACACACACGTTGCAATAAATGAGTAAATAAACAAAAGTAACAGCACAATAGTTGAAGCTTGGTGAAAATTATTTCTTGCTGAGAAGGCTGACATAATTCTCACTTTGCAGATTATTTGGTATTTGTCATATTTGTTTGATTTTTTTTTTATTAATCTTGTGTGTTTTTCTTTTTAATGTCTCTCTCATGGGTTATTATTTACACCTTAGTTTCGTCTTCTGTGTTGGTTGCTTTCTTTGGGCTTGTAGCATTCTGCTTTTCCACCATCATTATTCCAGCTTAGTGTAGAATAATGTTGATAATGGTATACAGCTTTCATAGTATAAATAAACACGTGTATATATATATGTGTGTGTGTGTATGTAACACATGTATACTAACATCTTACGTGTAAAAGTTTTGGCTAATTACGAGTATTCCATTTTTACACTTTGCGTTTCTGGTGTCCATTGTTTGAGCAACATTAAATTGAAATGGATACCTAATTTTTTCAGTGTTGCGGAATAGGCTTCCATAACGAGATAATACAACGGAAGTGAAGATAATATTACAGAAGTCAAGGCAATATAACAGCAGTGAAGATAATATAACAGAAGTGATACAAACTTCAGTGACTCAAAAATCAAAATGGGTAGACACGCAAGAGAAGGTTCCCGTAAGTTGAGTGTGGATGGCTTTGTGAAATGAACTTTTCTTAACGAGCAATCAAGATAAGGATCATAATTTGTAATGCTGGGAATAATTGAATGACGACATTATTGTTAGTGTACCTTTCCAGTTGATAATGACGGCCACATTCAAGTTTATATATTCTGAGGTATATATATATATATATATATATATATATATATATATATATATATATATATATATATATATATATATATATATATATATATATATATATATATATATATGTGTGTATACATATAATTGAATAACAAAAATATGGACTATAAGTCGAAAGGCCTTTCAGCACTACATTGTTTCTCTTTCCTTCGTGGATTTATATATATATACAGTATATATATATATATATATATATATATATATATATATATATATATATATATATATATATATATATATATATATATATTATATATATATAAGTAAGTACTTGTCTAAGATTTTGTGATTGTCGAACATGGAGTGTATTACCCCTTGACTCACTGTGTTACACACAGAAAATAGATATGGATGTTTATTGCGTTTGTTTAGTATTAGTCTATCATACTCTCATACGTTCTTCGTACTAGTTATATTCAGATCTAGTTATGAATAATTGTCATCCTGTTTGTGACAAACTTTGAAAATGTAAAAGTATCTTGGAGCGTTTTTCAGTGACAATATTATAGCAATATTTCGTCTTCACCAGACATCTCTGACCCAGCGCTAGATTTTATATCATAAGGATGTCCTCCGGCTGGGAACCTTGATATTATCTTGCGTAGACTCTGAATCTCCATTGAAATCGTTTAATTAATCTACAAAGTAATGAATGTAGGAGCTCGTGGTTTACGGAAAAGTTAAATTAGTTCTTTTTGTCTCCTTAGATTTTCCTTTAACCATATTTCACTGTTCTCTGGTTTCTTGCCTTGCCATTCAGTGAATATAATTTGTGGTTTCTTGAGTTGTAATAGTCTCTCTCTCTCTCTCTCTCTCTCTCTCTCTCTCTCTCTCTCTCTCTCTCTCTCTCTCTCTCTCTCTCTCTATAAAATTTCTTAGATGACTCGTGACTGTACTAATATCTTACTTAAAAGATCATGCCATGTTTTTCCTTAACATATAATGGTCTGATTAAAATCACTGTCAGTTTCTAAGGAAATTCTGAGCATTTCGAGATTGTATCAGTGAAATTCATGTTAATATGAGCATGCATATACAGTAATTGCTTACGTTGGCCCTTGTTGATACATAGAGAGAGAGAGAGAGAGAGAGAGAGAGAGAGAGAGAGAGAGAGAGAGAGAGAGAGAGAGAGAGAGAAGGGCGTGCGGGGGAGTTCCCTGAACAACGAAAGTAAACGTTTACTAAAATTATCCAAACTATTCAGAGCGCTGCATGATGTACCTTCTAAAAAGTTCTCTCCAAATATTTATGAAAGTAGGGCTATGGAAAGTGCTTGTTGTTAAACCACGCATTTCGTGAAGGAAATTTACCCGAAACCGTCGCTAGCCCCTGCGGCTTTATAGATTTAAAATTCAGTATCCATCGAAATCTTTTCCTCCTGTCCGTTGCTTAGGCCGACTTTTCAGTCACTAATGACTCAGTCTTTTTAAAATGGCGCTGTCAGAATTATTAGCAGGTTGAGAAGTGTCGAACATTGATATGATATGACGTCCATATACGCAACTGAAGTGTAAGCGCCAGTAATACATATGTGATGCTGATGTCCTTAGCCAACATATTTTCTTTTAATGAATAATAATAAAGAGTAATCTATACACATATAGAAATTCAATAAATATAATAAAGTTTTCGGCGAGCTATAACTTATGCACCAATTCCAAAAGATTTTTGTAAATTGTTCGAATGGGTGATCATCCCGTTTGATGTTTTATTTAGACGGATTTTTAAATAAAACGAAAAACCAATATTTGTTGAGGATCATTTGGAATGTAAACAAACAGATTCCCTTGACACATCACGACCAAATATCAGTTTTGAAGAGAAGCATAATAGTGTTACTTCTTCTTTTGCATTCCCAAATTTATGTACTTTTGGTTCTTAGCCACGTAAAATAAGTCTAATCCTTCGGGCCAGCCCTAGGAGAGCTGTTAATCAGCTCAGTGGTCTGGTTAAACTAGTATACTTAACTTTTGGTTCAGTAAGAATCTGTTGGAAGAATTTCTAATATTTGCTTGTCCACGAAGTCAGAATTAGAGGAAAAGAAATATAATTCTGATTGTCATTTGCAGAACGTTGAGAAGAATTAAATGTTCCATAATGCAATATTATAATTATGCGGCTTTCAAAATGGATAGGTGTTGTAAAGAGCCTTATACGACTTTCAAAATGTTAAGGTATCATAAAGATAATTCCAAGAAGTTGCGACTGTTTCTAACTAATGATATTGCACCTAGAAACTGAGTGCCTCATAATGACAAGATGCCGGTAGAGGCATTCACGCGACCTTCACTGGGGTTTCTTGTATGCAGTCCAGTGGTTCTGCACCACTTCCTGCTCGAGCGGAGACGCCCAGTGATGCATGAAAGGGAGTCGGGAGTCGGTGTAGCAGGGGAAGATGAGATAGTGACGAAAAAAAAACCAAAGTAAAAAATGCGCCGAATTTTCTTCGGCGCAATCGAGTTTTCCCTACAGCATATAATCAAGGCCACCGAAAATAGATCTATCTTTCGGTGGTGTCGGTATAATGCTGTATGAGCCGAGGCCCATGAAACTTGCAGCCACGACCCGGTGGAGGCCTGTCCTATAGCGTTGCCAGACGCACGATCATGGCTACCTTTAACCTTAAATAAGATAAAAACTACTGAGGCTAGAGGGCTGCAATTTGGTGTGCTTGATGATTAGAGGGTGGATGATCAACTTACCAGTTTGCAGTCCTCTAGCCTCAGTAGTTTTTAAGATCTAACGGCGGACGGACGGACAAAAACCATCTCAATAGTTTTCTTTCACAGAAAACTAAAAATGGACGATTCAGTAAGATAGAGTACTTAGAAAAATGTACAGCTAAAGGAATGTTGTCGAGAAGAAGGAGCTATAGAATACTAATTGAAAAACAAAGTGATACGGAACGGTGGAAGTCTGCTGTACTAATTGTCCTCAATTGAAGGCAATTACATACGACTCAAAGACTCGTGAAACCGTAGACATACCTTTATTTATGCAACCTTTATTTATGCAAATTGAGAAGTAAAAGCCGAGTGGGTCTATTCTCTTCTAATGAATTAAGTTTTTTTCACATGTTTTTTTCTTTGTCAGTTGGTCAATTGGCCAGGTTTTATCTCGTCCATGCTAGCTAGATCAAGTATTGCTCAAGGGAAAAAGATAGCTGGTAATAAACATATAATGAAAAGGTAAAAAAAAAAAAAAGAAATTAACGCTGGTTTGGAGGCGCTAATAACAGGGGTATCTGCAAAAGAAGATGAGAATGGGAGACCAGGAAAGACTAGCAGCCAGTTAAAGAGAGAGAGAGAGAGAGAGAGAGAGAGAGAGAGAAGGTGAAAGTGGAATTGTAACTGACTTCTACTGGGCGCGTTTACTTTATAGAGTATGCGCTGAGTGTTAAGTAAATTTTCCTAAGTACCTGTGAATAGTTTGTTTTCTTCACACCAAACCTCTCACTCCTTCCCCATCTTACCGCACTTAGGGGCTGCCTTTGGGCAACGGCCCGTGCTGGCATAAGGCCATTAATCTAAACCCACCCATATTCCCTCGCCAATTGCGGCCAAATATAATTTGCATGGCAGTCCGTTCGAACGTGTTTGGATGACACGTGTGCTCTGTGCCTTGTGAAGACGGTGTCTGTTTGCCTGATGCGAATATTTATTAGATTTGACTGACTGCATTTATAAATTCAGTGTGTTATCAGGTCGTTACAGTCTGTCAAATGGGAGGTCGATGGGGGAGAAAGATCTAGAATGCTGAGGAGGAACAGAGAGCGCTATATGATATGTGATTTGTTACTCTTCTTACTATCATCAATGGAATCCAGGTCAAGTGAGGGAACTATAATGCAAAGATATTGTTCTAAATTTGGCTCTACTCTATTAATTCACTATGTACAAATAAAGTTCAGGCCACACGTTCAAGTTCCAACTTCTGAAGACATAAAATGAGCATTTGTACAAATTTAATATTCTAAAGACAAAGCCTTTCTCGCTGGAAAGAGTTTCCAGTCCTAACTTTGTTTCATGAGTTCATCAAATACTGTAGTTCCAGATCTATTTTTTTGGTAATTTCTCTTAGCAGCGTCATATGTAGCCATTTATTATTATTGTTATTATTATTTTATGCCACGATTTTGCGAACAACGTGGTTATTGGCATTTTGAATAAAAGTTTCAGAGTTGGTATCTGTTTTGGATTGTTGTATATTGATTGTAATCCTTAATGCTATACTGAACAAAAGAGTTTTCAAAGTTGTTGTTGATATTACGTGGATGTTAATTTTCAGAACTTCCATACTAAGAGGATATATGTTTCAGAAGTAACCGGTAATACGGGAAAATGTGCCTCAGTCCGCTTCTCTCTCTCTCTCTCTCTCTCTCTCTCTCTCTCTCTCTCTCTCTCTCTCTCTCTCTCTCTCTCTGGCGATGATTTACAAAGCTTGGTTCAACACTAGTATGAAATGCGTAGTGTTACCATTGTTTTCTTGGATAAGATGAAGACACTTCAAAACTAAATGCAAACAGTCAAAATCAATATTTTCAGGTGTGAGATACCGAAGAGAGAGATTCAGAAAAAGTTTCGAAACAAGTTTGAAAAGTATCTGTTCGCAATTCACTATAAAGCATTTTTTTTAACATTGGAGATTGATATGCATCGAACGTGCAACCCAAAACTATTGCGTGGTACGATTGCACGAGAAGTTACGACTACAGAAGTCCGTAGAATATTAATTTATAGATACAGAGAAACACACGCGTATGTATATGTATATATATATTTGTATATATGTATATATATATATATATATATATATATATATATATATATATATATATATATATATATCAAACATTATATAAATTGTCGTTTAATATCTAATTCGCTCTATAATATATACCGAAGGGCATTTATAACTGATGAGTGGTTCGTCGAACCACTTGTCAGTTATAATTCTCCTTCGGTATTTATTCCGATGTACAGCGAATTGGATATTAAACGACATTTGTAGCTTAATGTTAATGAATATAAAAAATGTGACGGTGATGTTATAAAGATTTATATATATATATATATATATATATATATATATATATATACAGTATATATATATATATATATATATATATATATATATATATATATATATATATATATATATATATATATATATATATATGGACAATTGAGAATCCTGCTAGTGCCTTCATTACTCTTCAACAACGTTCATTCATTATGTTCTAATATTGAACGCTGGGAACTCGAACACAAGACCTTCATGGTCTGATAGTTCTTGAAGGAAATGATGCAAAACTGACAAATCACTTGAATAGTAGGTGAAGTGTGTCCCATTTTGGCTGTGTTAATGGAAATGACAGGTTTCAGCACAGCTTAGAATCAACATAAGCTTAAAGTAGAAGCTAGTATAATTAATGCACAGTGGTGTTTCTTGACTTGTCCACTGAATATTTGAGTATAAACGTCACAGAATATCTGCGAGGTGTAATGACTATAAGTAGGCATACTTAATCATTAAAATGTTCACTTACACCTATTTGTTTCATTCTTGCTGTTGCTTTTTTAGAGATTCGACCGGGAATGTACGATTTTTTGTTTGTTTGAGACGTTTTTTTTTTTAACCAGTGTCTTGCTTAATTCGCTGTTGCGTCTCAGAATGCTTGAAACGCAACTTAAAAGAAATTTCAAGGCCAAAAGGCTAGAAAAACTAACTCGCCATTGCAGCTGCTGAAACGAGAAATTTATATAAGTATTTCTATATTACTGAAGCATTGTTCGGAAGTTTCTCTGCTTATCGAGATAATTGTGGTCTTGCCAAAGGTCTGGCCGGGGTCTTGTACGAAGTGCCAACAGCGGAAGGCACTGGCGACTTGGCGCCGGGCGCGCGCATGGTGGCATTGGCACTACTGCCACTGGCCAAAGTTTTATGCCGATGGCACCCGTCAGTTACCAGTGTTGCTCTGGCGCCGGCTGTGTGTGCACGCGCGCGCGTGTGTGTGTGTGTGTGCGTATGCGTTCGCTCGTGTGAGCGACATGTATGGTGTTTGTTGTGGTGGAATTAGGGGAGCCGTTATATGCTACAGATCTAAGCTGCTAAGCCCGTGTTTGTGCTCTATATTCCTCTTCTTCCTGGTTCCTCCTTCGTTTGTGTGTTGTGTGTATTCTTCCAACGGGGTGCCTTTATTTTAGGGCACTGGGCGACACGAATTACTCATGACACGTGCGTGCAGTCTTCGGCAATCTTAGTTGGGCAGCGAGTGTTGTAATCAAAATGCCAGTGGTGTTTCTTTCAGAAGGAAGAATGCCAATAAAACCGATCGTCAAAAAATGGTTGCATGATGAATCTGCAGAAGCTATGTTTTCTTTCTTCCTTTTTTCACTTTGAATTGAAAAAAAGGAGGGTTTCTACCGGAGCCTGTTTTTTGAAGGTATTATTTATATGGATATGAGTGCCGTTCATGAGACATCTGGAGAGAAATAAAATTGATGAGTCTTCCCAGGAGTCTCTGGACTATGATAAGGAGCTAATTAAGCTTTACGGAGTTGTAAGATAAATATGTGAAAGGTTTCAAGAAGACATACTTTTTTTCTGTTTAGATCAGTACAGTTTTTCTATACTTTTGACTAACGTAATGAGCTTTCACTACTACAAATCACTTTAAACCAGATGACTTGACATTCAAGTAAGTTATTTTTCAGAGATGTACTTGGATTTTGATATCTTGGCCCTTATTTACATCAAAATTTATTCAGTACTCGATATAATGATCTAATTAAATAATAAAGAAAAAAGATTTACCGTGATCTGATAAAGGTGGAAGTATATATGACATATTCCGTGGGTTGGAAGTTATTTTGCCACAATTTATGCAGTTAATGGCCTGAAACCGCCTCTGATGTCAAAGCGAACTGTGATTACTGTATGCTCAAACATTTTCAGTTCCTAAGGCCTATGAACGTGACTTCTGCTGTGAAGTGAAAACATAAAGGGAAAAAGATGGGAGTAATTGTTGTCACTTGGGATTTTAAAAGGCGTTCGAAACGAACACAGTGCGGAGTAAGTACGATTGGAAACCATAAATTTACTCCGGAAACAAACTGCGGCGTCCATAGAGGGGCAGAGAAATAGAAAAATAAATGGGTGAACTCTGGGCTGTAAACACCGTACGCGAGCGTCTTCATACGTTTATATTCCCATTCCACTCTTTCAACTTCGCTTTAACGGGTCGTAAAAGGGTTATTTCCGTCGTGTTCCCGACATTGTTGGGGGCTTTCGGGCTTGTGAAGTTGTTGTAAGTTTTTAGGACTACACAAGAATTTCAAAGGCCTTGTTAAGCCACTAGGCGTTAAATATTACGTTGTGAGATGTTATTATGGAACCCACACGCACAGTATAACTCTCTCTCTCTCTCTCTCTCTCTCTCTCTCTCTCTCTCTCTCTCTCTCTCTCTCTCTCTCTCTCTATATATATATATATATATATATATATATATATATATATATATATATGTATAATTTATATAAACATACATACAGTATGCATATGTATGTATGTATATGTATGTGTATATATACATATAGATGTATATATTGTACCGGTATGTTTATATACTGTATATGTATGTATACGCACATATTTTATTCATATATTATATATGTATATGTATACACATACATATATATAGTCTGTTCGTTTCCAGTTCAACTGACTTTAGAGAGATATGAAACCGTGATTTACCTGTATTTACAAGCTTGGTGCTTTAATTAAAGTAGCAGTAATGGAATGCTTATTCTGACACCACAGTGATATATTTAATTGTATTGATGAATGTAATCCATGTTGAAGTAGTTTTCAGTGACGACGCTCTGGTTGAAAATATATCCTTGAAATGCATTTTGTGTATGCAGGGAGATAGAGATACGTTTTATGTAATAGAGAAATGTTCTGGTTACCAGAAACGGAATGTAATTTTGCGGTGAGGACTGAGTTTATGATTGAAAATCTTACAACCAGTAATGATTTTTGGATTTAGCAAGATTTATGTAAATGCTATATGTGTCAAGTTCTATAGACCACTTTTTGAATTAGCCTAATTTATATAATTATCATAACAGGCACTTGACACAATTTGTATTTTAGACTGACAGCTAAAGAGTAAATGTGAATATTTTCAAACTTCCTTTATTAGGCCTATTCAGATATGAGTTGCGTTTTTTATTTTGTGTAATAATATATTTCAAGATAATGTAGATATTAAACTCATGGCTGTTTTAATCCTGACACACACTCACACACACACACACCGCGAGAGTAACATGAAAAAAGAAAAGTATGCTTAATTTTGCGAGTATAAGATAACTGAAAAAAAAAAAAAAAAAACTGGGAATAGAGAAAACGGTTATCAGATCATTGCCAATACTAGAATTTGTCATAACTAAGAGCTTGTTGTTATTTGCTGTAACCTTCAGTGGGTTATGGACTAAATATTATTTTCTAGTAATTTTTAACTGGATATGGCTTAAATATTGTTTCCTGTAATCTTCAGTGGGTTATGGCTAAAATATTATTTGCTGTAACTTTCAGTGGGTCATGGCTGACATATTATTTGCTGTTAACTGGAGTAGGGCATGGCTTCTATTGACTATTT
>NC_089768.1:12735000-12777500 GCF_040412425.1 Macrobrachium rosenbergii | reverse complement strand
GAAGACTGCAGTATATGCAAAATTACAGAACTGAGAAAAATGGTAGATACTGCAGTTTTTCCTTGCCTTACTACTGATGTTGCAGATACTGCAAATGGGACCCCTAAATAAAGCATTGAAGAATCATTCTGAAACTGCAGTAACTTGCGTATTAGTGTTTCATGAGCCCAATAGTTGGCATATCTCAATTTCGAAAATTTTACAGATACTGCAGTTTTCCATTTTGGGGCAGTATTGGTGTCTGGTATATATTTAACGTTCAAGAATAGATTCAGTTGGATTGACAGACGTATAATAATACTTTGGTAAATTATCGAGATGGCTGTTACCAAACACATGCAGTAGAATCGCCTTTTGATCAAGGATCTAATTATTAGATATAAATGTAACTTTTGAATCAAACAGGCATTTTTATCAGTAACGCAGGAAAACTCCATGTCTAGTGCCAGAACTCTCCCGTTCACTTGCAAGAACGCGAACCCTCCTAGAGATACGCGCAGCTTGCGTTATCGGTGGCGTGTAATGCGACAGAATCCATCCAGTGGTCGTGATTATTAACCATCTCCGCTCGGTAAGTGGCGCGAGTGGTCGAGAATGAAATGGGAATAGGGCAGAAGGAAGTTGGGTAGGGGCGAGGTGAATGAGGCATTAATGGCCGAAGGATGAATGAACCCTGGGATGCAACAGCAGTAGTAAATGACGCAGATGAATGGGTGGCGGAATACGTCACAAACATATGGGCGGACGGGTGACGAAGTCCGTCTAGATGGCGTTATTATGTGATCAATTGCAAAGTTACCTTGAATTATGAATGAACTCTCGATCGATAGACCGTTGATAGATTGTCTTTATGATTTCTCGTGTAGCTACAGAAACACTTGTAAATGTGAACTTCACCACAATGTTAAGTTGATGGTGAGGGAAGAAGGAACAGATGAAGGATTTAGCAGAAACAAGAGAACCCAAAGATAAAGTGAGAATATCTCACCGTAAACACACACTCCCAACATCCAAAGGGCGCCAGTTCGTATATAAAATACATTTTAAATATATATATATATATATATATATATATATATATATATATATATATATATATATATATATATATATATATATATATATATATATATATATTTTTTTTTTTTTGTTCTTGTGCCTTTACTTTCCTTTGGGGCTCACTAGGACATTTTGCAAACGTCTTAAAACTCATCAATTGTTCGGTTATTGAACAGAGATGGGTTACCTCCTAGAAATCTTATTTTGAAGCACTGTCTCCATCCGAATTAATCCTGGAGACGAGCCTTCGTAAGGGGTAAATGACTTTGGACGTTTTAACGTTAGTTTGATGTGAAAATACTAAGTGTTTCTTTTTCACTAACAGCTACCTCTGTCAATATTTGAAGTACATATTTTCACTTGACGTTCTTAGAACCATCATGAAATATGGAGATGAAAATGAAGATGGCGTTTTGTGTGATAAGCTGATTTGAAAAGGCCTCTTTCCCGTAGGGGGATAGTGCCGCCCGTGCACCTCACGGGGTGCACTATAGACATTACTAATAGTTCTTTGCAGCGTCTTTTCGGCCCTTAGCTGCAACCCCTTTCGTTCCTTTGACTGCACCCCCATTCATACTATCTTCCATCTTGCTATCCACCCTCTCCTAACAATTATTTCAAAGTGCAGCTGCGAGATTTTCCACCTGCTACACCTTTCACACCTACCTACTCTCAATTTCCTTTCCAGCGCTGAATAACCTCATAGGTCCCAGTGCTTGGCCTTTGGCCTAAACTCCATATTCCATTCCTAAAAGGCCCCTTATTCTACGAATGATACAGAGAGGTCATCATCAGTGATCGATATATGCTATACCTTCTCCCTAGTTTGAGGAAATAAAGGCTTCCATGTACACTCTATGCATTTACAGTAATCATGGATGCTGTTAGGCTATGCACATTTATCACGATTTAATTTTAACCTGTGTACCACGTGTCATTTCCGTATTTATTTATACCATAAACGTTGTTAAATAAGATTTAGCATTTAATGCGCTTCTCAGAAATCACCCAGTCTAATGTGATCACTGCGAGGCTTAGTTATACGCAGTGTTCAAACAAAAACGTGTGTACAGTAGGTAAACAAGTAACTCTGTAGATAATGATCATGTTTTAAATGTGTTGCAAGTGAAGTGGTGCATTGTAAAAAGAACACGCAAGTCGGTAAAACACTTAAACAGTGGAAGGAATCATTTGCGACAACCAAAGTAAAAACGAACATTTCTAGACCACCGCGGACGCTGTCCTCGATAAAACTGGTTTTTCCCGCGATTCTTGATTAATCGAAGTAACCCAATTGCTGTTGATAGATTTTTTAAGTATTATCGTCAGAATTTGTCTTCACGAGAACGTTATTAACACCTGTCTTTTATTAGTAGTGGTAATTATATAAAATATTGCTGATAGTCATGCCATCGTAGTTACTTTGGCAATTACCTTTCTTTTATTTCCAAAAAATGAAAGAGTGTCATGATTTGGCAATACAGATCACTTTTAGATTCTGAGAATTGCTTCTTGAAACTAAACCCCGCTACCTAATTGACAGACTGATATTTTTGACCGGCTCACTTCTTTCTAACTTCTGTTTTGGGTATTTTGCACAGCAAGGAAAATAGAAAAAACAAAAAAATTGACATAAGCTCATTTTGTTTATTAAGTGGTTGACGATAAGAAATTTTATATCGACATTAGGGAATTATATATGCATAAAAAAATGCCTTTGTATCAGAAAAGTATATTGAAAAGAGAAATATGACTTGACACGTTGCACTATACACAAAAATGAGAATGTTAGCTCCAGAGATTCTCTCTCTCTCTCTCTCTCTCTCTCTCTCTCTCTCTCTCTCTCTCTCTCTCTCTCTCTCGTACTTGACATGCTGCACGGCATACAAGAATGAGAAATTAGCTTCAGAGGTTCTCTCTCTCCCTCTCTCTCTCACTTGACATGCTGCACGACACACAAAAATGAGAATGTTAAACTTCAGAGATTCTCTCTCTCTCTCTCTCTCTCTCTCTCTCTCTCTCTCTCTCTCTCTCTCTTGCATGCGGCCACTAACGCGTCGAGAAGTGTGAAGAACAGACAAAGCGACTGGAACTCCTCATTCCTCATGGAACGTTAAACACTAAAGCTTCTTAGTTTCGAGTGACTATGTCCCCCTTCCAGTCACAAAAATGCGTGTCAGATTTCGCTTCTCTCGCGTTTATTTTTCTCATTCATAGGGAACAGGCGGACTTGAAAAACAGCCCGAACTTGTCCTGACTGCGTATGATTACAAACGTCCGTGTACACAGTCTCGTAGTGAATGACAGGCACGATTCTTGAAGCCATTTATTAGACGATCTAATGAGCTGGCGATACCACGTGTTGATCAAAGAATCCCAAGGGATTCTGACACAGGTATAGGCCTATTCCTTAAAGTAAGACACCACCGGTGATTCTAGAGTGTATGGTTCCTATGTGTGTATGTGTGTTTGTTATTTTTTTTTATGTTTGGTTATACTTACTTCTCTCTGAAAAAAGCAAAGGTTTTTCATTTCTTCTATTACAAAATTTGTCCAGAAATGTCTTGCCTCCTTGCCTGCTCCTTATGTTACAGTCATATATGCATCACATAATTATAAAATTTTGAAAATACGCATATTAAACTCAGTGTCTCTCTAATTCCCCTCAGTGGAGCTGTGATGTTGCAATTAATTACAACTAAATAATGAAGAGAGAGAGAGAGAGAGAGAGAGAGAGAGAGAGAGAGAGAGAGAGAGAGAGAGAGAGAATGTTGTATTCGTCAAAGAAGTAAAGTAACCGTACAGCATGATTAATGATCTTTTGTATGTCATATATTTAAATACCTAAAAGTAAATTATTATTATTGTTGCTGAGGTGGGACAGGCTAAGTGAATAAAACTGGTCCCACACCAGGGTAAAAAGTTACAAGAAGGTCATTGGTCAGTCTTGCCTTACTATTTTCTGTATTTCATTTGTGTGTGTTTTTTACAGTCTTATATTTTACAATGTTGATTTTCCTTACTTTCTGAGGTTTACGAAACAGTTTATCACTAAAAGTTCATAAATATGCCAGAATTGGAGCTGTTCATTAGGAAGTTTCAGTACGTGTACTTTGTTAGAGCGAATATAACACGTACCCCTCCAAGAGAATAATGAAATCAAGGTAAAATAAACCTTGTAGAAATTAATTAATAGGAGATTCCATACTTATGAAGGAAAATAATAGCTAAAAGAAATGCGGGACTGTGTTCTGGGACCGCTTTGTTTTTAGTCGTTACCGTTAAAATAGTAATGGAAATAAGATAGTGCATTCTGCAGTGATGCACTTCTTTCTGCAGTGGCTGTTTCTTTCCTGATGTGAAATGTATCTCTTATTCATTTAATTGAGACCTGGAACGGACTAGTACGCAGTGTACTGAAGTGTGAGACTCTAACTCTAGTAAAATCAAACATTGATTAACTGATTTTGCACTTTGTGTCCACCTTGCTGTTCATTACATATAAGTAACAAAATGATCCTGAGTTTTTGGAAGTATTTAGTATCTATTTGTGTACTAGGCTTACTCTTTTGTAGTAGATGAACCATCTCACGCTGCCAGGAAGCTGTGTTCTGTTTGTATGGCTTCCTGTGTCTCCATAAAGGATTATGTTATTAACAGTTACTTCAGATCTTTTTCCCTATTATTTATAGGAATATTGATCTCCTGTGTCGAAGACAGGATATTCCTACGATCTTCATTTTCCACACATAGGCTGATAGATCAGTGACCAGTCTGTTGTCGGAATATTTCCAGTTGGGAAGTTTTCCAAAAGCCTTGTTTTAGCAGGGAAATCTATATGATCGTCGTAGCTAGCCAGCCTCCTTTTCTGCCGAGTTGCTCTGATGTTGCTTGCCCAAAAAAGAATTTTGTATCGCCTTCATTTTCTTCCTCTTCCTCTTTACTGTTCATCTGTGGAATAGTTACTGAGTCTAGGATGGACTGCAATGCTGCCTTGATGTTACGTGCAGTTGTACCGTATTTTATTTAGATTTTTTTTCGTAGCTGCTCTTTTTTCAATTCATTTACTCCTTGTTCGTTATATCTGTATTAAGATTATTGTTTTTATTACTTTTTTCCTGTATTTTTTGTTATTTCTCCTACTACGTGCAGTCTATACTACAGAAGCTTGCTCTTAATCCAGTTGACTTTTGGCTTGTTCCATTAAATTGTCACGATTGGAATGTGTCATGCTTTGACTTTGCCTTTGAAACAGTTCTAAGTTTCTTCCATTTGTTCAGTACCATTGATAAGAGGGAATGAGCTCCAGTAGGATTAAAATGAGAAAATGAAGAGAAAAGAGGGTCGTTTCATTCTCCAGGTATGTTTTAGCAACAAACAGTATTGATGTTCTTTAAAGTGAAACGTCGAATTTAGGCATCTCTTAGTAGAGAAAGTAAGACTAGAGGTGCCAAGTAAAAAAATAACAAAATCTGTGGCGGAAGATACGCATGGCCAGGTGAATACCTGATGTTCTCCGTCAAGCAAACTTTCATGTTCCCAGTTCCTATACTTTTAGAGACACGATTAGGCAATGCATCAGTGAATCATAAGCTTCCTCCCTTCCAACGCCTCCCAGGGTCGTTTGCTTTAGGACAGTGTTCTCAACCAGGGGTGCTCGCATCTCTAGGGGGTGCGAAGCCGGTTCCTAAGGGGTGCTAGGATGCCTATGAATAATTAAAGCAAAATATGTTTTTATATACGCATGTTTTTTCTGCGAAGAATAAAAATAAAATGAAATAAAATAAAATAAATAATTAATAATAATAATATTATTATTATTATTATTATTATTATTATTATTATTATTATTATTATTATTATTATTATTATTTTTCTAGAGTAGGTGATGCGAGAACTGACTCCTGATTTGAAAGGGGTAAATACATTGAAATGGGTTAAGAACCACTGCTTTAGGAGGAAGGAAACGAATGACCGTTGTCGAGGTGGGTCGTTAGTATTCAGCACCTTCCGTCAGGCATTCCTTTTCTGGTGGCACGTCCTCTCGCACTAAGGACTCTAGGCTAAGACAGTGGGTCCTGGGCTAAGACAACACCTCCCTTCCCTTTCTCTCGGGAATCGGCTTATACAGGACGCACTTTATCTCTCTCGCTCTCAGTCAGTGCTCCATCCTACGCGGTCTGTAATCTTACTTTTAAGGTCTTCGTTTTATCCTGCTAATATTTCTCCGGTCATTCTTTCCATCACTCATTCCTTTCGTGCGGAAATGTTTGGTGTATTTTGTTCAACTTTTGATGCCTCATTTTTGACAGGACGTACAGTAGTACCACCCATTATGGAATGTGGCTACAAGAGGTAACTTGCTGTTGACTGTTAGCTTTACAAAACCACTCCAGCTATAATTAATTTTTGATAGGTTGTACTTTATATTGATATATTACAGGTAACAATCAGTAGTTCGTTGACTCCTCCAAGCGTCTCCCTGTTTGTAAATTATTACGATAAAAGTACAGCAGCCCATGCATGACTAAAATAATGAAAAATTCATATGAAAAGCACCACGTTCCTTCTTTATGTAACATGAAATAAAACTTATTTTTGGTGGCACTTTCTTTACCCGTTTCGAGCATTACTGTTTTTTTTTTTCGGAAAGTGATCGAATTCCTTAGTTTTTAAAAGTTTTTTCATTTTATTTAATTGTTCAGGCTGCTTCCCAAGGAAACTTATATTGCATTTGATACCAGTGATTAAGGAAGTCCGATTGCATTCCCGATACTTTTAAAAGTAGCTCTTCACACGACAGCAAGTTTTATATCCTCACAGCAAATCATTCTTTTGAGGTCTCGATAAACATTGCGGCGCACCAATGGGAAAAAACGGTTCTTGCTTTACACTCGATGCTAGAAGGCATTCCCTAATTTTCTGTCTTCGTCCATACCCGTATGAGTGAACTATTCACATTTTCTTCCTTTTGAAAACCCAGACAGGCCTAACTACCTACACAGAGAATCCTGCTACACAGAGAATCCTGCTACACAGACAGGATTGACTCGGTCACTGCCGAATATGCGTTACCTGGGATGTTTTCTGAGTGACGTGGCAGGCCCGCCCCTAGAACAGCAGGCAGGTTAAATCATGCAGAAGGCACAACAGAAAGCACAGAATTCCGTGTATTGGAAATGAATGATTAAGAGTTGTCTTCGTGTTTTCCCTTTCAGTTTCCACGAGAAAACGAACACAGCATCAGTATGCTGTCATGCAACTGTAGATTAGAGGTTGGTGGGTCTACAACGAAGATAAAATGAATCAAAGTTGGCGCTTAAAATGCAGCGTGTACTAGACTCTTACCAAATAGGATGACGAGTGAAGTATTTCCGCATGATTGAGAGTAATACTCCATACAGATATGCATAAGTCCCTCAAAAATTTGACAGGGCATTGAGAGAAGTATATGCGTCTATCCTTCCTTGGCATAACTGCAGAACACAAGAATATGCTGTCATATGCAGTCTTCTACAAAGGTCTGTGGAGGTGTGGTATTCGATGGCATTTCTCTCTTTTTATCCGATAAATACTGGAATGATTATGATTTTCTGTTACGAAGGTTTTCCCGAGTTCTGTAAGGAGTAATTCATGCAGTATTCATGAGATTAGTACAGTTGCTAGAGATTGATTCCTAGGGGATCTGACATTTGTATTAATCACTTGAACGTGGCAACAACACGCGATGAAACTCTTATACTGTTTTCGTAACACATAACAGTAAAGAACCCTGTCAAATACATGAATATATTATGTGGATGAGTCGAATATTTTAAAATAGTAAAGGATCCTGTCAATTACATGAATATATTATGTGCACGAATCGAATATTTTAAAATAGTAAAGAAACCCTGTCAAATACATGAATATATTATGTGGATGAGTCGAATATTTTAAAATAGTAAAGGACCCTGTCAAATACATGAATATATTATGTGCACGAGTCGAATATTTTAAAAGAGTCTATAAAGGCCAAAGATAGATCGTTAATAGAAAAAAATCGCAGTTTGAGAGATATAAATCGTTCCTGGTAACTCACGGAGGATTTGTTAGATGTACACTTAATGAATGTTGTTCAAGCAAAATAGGTTCCCAGAGGGACAGTAGTTCGTCTTTGTTTCTGTAGAAATCTTCGACGAACTGGAACTCTACTATCAGTGCACAAGTATACTAACTGTTGTGTTATAGAATAATGATAATAATGTGTTGTTGTGGTATATATATATTATATATACATATATATAAATATACATAATATATATATATATATATATATATATATATATATATATATATATATATATATATATGTATATCTATCTGTCAGTATATATATATATATATATATATATATATATATATATATATATATATATATATATAAATATATATATATATATTTTATATACATACATATATATATATATGTGTGTATGCATATTATCTATCAGTATATATATTATATATATATATATATAATATATAGTATTTATTTTACACATATATGTGTATAGCTATCTATCAATATATATACATATACATATGTATATTAGTATTTACGCACAGTAACTTCCAGAGCCAAGACCTTATAGTAAGAAGATTAACAGGTAGCAGAGTTTTATAGCATATACTAACATTTCACATTAGAGTTAGTGAAACTAATGATTCATTTATAAATCGGGAAGCAGAATGACTACGAAAGCAAACGCACAAACATACAAGCACATCTTTTGCAAATAACCGGCCAGAACTATCTCGACCGGTATGAGAGAGTAGAGAAATATTTTTGTTTTAAAGAACCTTTCTTTGATATTTAGTAAAGCTGTATCTTCACATAACACGCGATAACTGTTGAAACGAATGCGCTGAGATTCCCAAATATCTTTTGTAAAGCTGGCTACAGAGTGATATGATCGATTGAATCACAGAGGCGGCAGTTTTCACACGCACCTGATGATGGAGATGTAATGCCTGGCGCTTGCTTTGTGACTTAGCAGGAGGTGGCAGCTCTCGATAGCCATGTCCAAAGTCCTATAAATAGAAAATGTAGTGAGGGGACCGTTGGACGATTTTGGAGGGAGCCCAAGCTGGAAATAAGCACCGGATTAATGACTATAGCCACAAAACCTTTATCTGTGTCTGTCAGAAGGAGCAGTTAAAGAATATCCTAGATAAGCAGGCTAAGCTCTCTGATAAAGAATCAGTCGTCTGAAGTGTGGCGCGAATTATTTTCTTGAGTAAGACTATACTTATAAATTTATACTTCATTGCGAATTACAAGCTGAGAACCGTATATTTAGAGTTATTTTTATTAGGGGTTTAGTTCCCAGTAATTAGAGGTTCTTCATCTTGCTTATTAGGATTCAGTTATTCCTGCAGTTTGTATGGGTAATTATAATAAGATATATTCTCCATTAGGTTCCATTCTCATAGATCCCTCACACAGAGCTACAGTTGTGTCTTGTTCGTTCCTGACTGTCTTCTGAAGAAAAATTGCTGTTTGTAAATGTAAACATACGCCAAAACAAACACATTCATTCCCAAACTCACCTCCTCATTTATGTGCATGTGACGACCACAGCTCGTTGGTACATGGGTGGCTTGCGTCTACAGTGTTTTATATGATCGAGGATGTTTGTGGCGAGTGCCGGCATTTGTAGGTGCGTATGTGCGTTTGTATGTCTCGGGCAGCAGCAGCAGCAGTAGTATTGGGCAGGTTCCACGGTCTGGGCAGGGCCAGTATGTACCTGGCCTTCCTTGTGACAACGACTGTGGGTAGTGTTTGTGTTGTAGACGAATCTACCACAAGTGTTTATTTCTGCATCTGTGTGGCCATTACACGCTGCCATTGCATTGATAGCGCGTCTTCTTTCCATTTACACGGAAATTTTAAGGACTGAAGAAGAATACCTGGGATATCTTTGGGCTGGATCACACCTGCCTTTCGTTCCAACACCTACGAGTGTGATATGAATGAGTGAATTTCAAGCGACGGCAGGTGATCTCGGAATGTTAAGATACAGCGATGCAACAACCCTCCGCCATATAAAAAGAGAAAAAAGTACGTACGGGGAGGCAAGATGACGATGGCCATATCTCTACCCTAAGAAACTTGAATGACGATACGAACGTGCGTCGGTTGCCAAGTATACCTTAATCTTTTGAGTCCTATCTTTTCTGTAGATATGCGACCTTAGTAGCCAGCCGGGTTCTGTGAGTTATCTTTCAACGTGTAAAATGTAGTGGAAAAGTGAAATGATAGTGGAAAGGGAAATGATTTCGATGATAATGGTGGCGCTGGTTTACCGCACTGAGTAGGGAAGCAAATAAGGTTTGTTTGGTCTTGATAAACAAAGAGATTGTCTTTCGTTTATTTGCGCGATACGTCTGGTATTTTAATTGGAGGCCTTCATTCGATGGAATCTGAATGTGCCACATCCTCCTCAGCAGCAGAAGCAATGATGTGTAATTTGCCGCTGCCGTGGGTGCGCAAACGGGGGTCGTCCCATATTCGTTCGTATCGTGTCGTGATGTTTATGGCAGCAGCTCGAACTTCACACGTATGATGTTTACCATAACATTTAGAGATTTAGCAATCACTTTAATTTTTTAAAGGACTGGAAAGACATGCGGCCTGGGTAGAGTGGTAGATATTGATAGACATCTTAAGACAGCTCTGATAAGAAATCTTGTTGTTCATTGAGTTGTTTAACCACCACTGAAGTGATGATGAAGTTGGAAACAAGTCTTAGTGGGCCTTTTTATTTTAGTTAAGAATTCATGAACAAATTCTCTTAATTTCTTGGAATAATCTCTCTCTCTCTCTCTCTCTCTCTCTCTCTCTCTCTCTCTCTCTGTGTGTGTGTGTGTGTGAGTGTGTATCAGTCTAGGGACTAAATCTTATCCATGACTTTTCAGTCACGTGACTCGTAATAGGCGAAGTTTCGTATAAATCTCCATCAGTGACAACGAAGGATAGGCATTGTGTTTGTTATGTTTTTGTACGTGATCCCCATCGAGTGCTTCTCTCTCTCGCTCTCTCTCACAGTTTTCTTGTGCAAAAAATGTTCACTTTTGTAGTTTTTAATGTCAAGTCTACAGACAAAACAGTCTTTTTAAAAGGGGATTTAACGATGGTGATATTCACAGAAACCATCGAGACGTCATTTTATCCCATTCCAGAGAGATCCAATCGGCTGACTCATAGCCTCTACGTAGTAATGATTCACGTAAGGACAGTCCTGGTTAAAAAGGCCGTATCGTTTTCTCCTCACATATCTCACTATAATGTTAGAGAAGGGAAGAAGAAGAGAAGAAAACCTCCCTTTTTTTCCTCCTCCCAGCTTGTGTTATAGAAAGCCGCCGCTTCATTGCCCAAATACTCTCAAGTTACATCACCGCGATTTTGGTCTCTCTCTCTCTCTCTCTCTCTCAGGTCAGCCACTTTCCCTAACACCCCCCCCTCCTCGTCCACTCCTTTAGCTGTCACCCCCCACCCGGCCTCCGCCAACTATGGGTGTATATGTAGCTTTTGGGTGACTGTATACCACTGATACGTACAGATCTTTTTACATCTATAGAGTTCTCTGATAACGTCTTTGATTGTTATGATGGATTGTTAATCCTCTTTTAAAAGCGAAAGTCATTTTCTTTTGAATATTATGCCCTTGTGTATCCAAGGGTTTGGCGTCGTAACGTTAACGAGAAAAGCAATTTGTAAAATAACTTTTTTGTTTTAATCGGATAATTGTTAAGTGGCTCAATTTTGCAGCATTTTTTTAGTAGCCTTGAGAAAGAAAGAAAAAAAAAACAGAATCGGTTGTGATTTATGCTAGCACACTTTTCGGGGTTAGCCCACCCATTGTGCCCACCGATGTCAAGTTTGAGCAGGTCGGTGATAAGTAAACCGAATATCAGCTTCACCTTCTTTCCCTTTGGATAATGAAAGTAAGAATGGCCTTTCCTCGATGATAAAGCAAATGGCGTTTTTTTTTTTTTTTTAGATATAGCAAAAAGAGTAATATTTTTTTAGCTCCAGAAATGAGAAAAAACATGTTTGCACGATTCAGTTTGGCGTTTTTCCTCCTCCTCTTTTATCACATTTTAATTCTACTTCATTCCTTGAAAGAGAGAGAGAGAGAGAGAGAGAGAGAGAGAGAGAGATCCTATTTAATGACAGAGAAAAGAGTTGCAGGACTGTCTTTGATCTTACATGAATGTGAGTCTCTCTCTCTCTCTCTCTCTCTCTCTCTCTCTCTCTCTCTCTCTCTCTCTCTCTCAACGCAAGAGCTGAAGAACGACTCTAGTAAGGTGGGCTGTGAGTCAGTGACCACTCCCATTAAACCAGAACTAAAAATGGTAATGGAAAGGGAGTTTTTTCTTCTTCTTTTTTCTTAACTGCAACTGGCAAACGTTGCCAGTCAGGGAAGATCCGCAAATAAAAAAAAAAGGCATTCCCTGACCTGTTACTGAATAGCTATTTTTGATTATTCAATGTTTTACTCGCAAGTTAACTCTTTTTAACGTCCAAAAATAGATGGGCCTTAAGAGTGTGTAGGCTACATTATTATACACTGAAAAGAGAAGCCGCTGGCCAGTTCCACCTACGTTAAAGCTTTATTCACGATAAAGTCTATTTTGTACTTCCATTTTAAATAAGCTTTATTCACGATAAAGTTGAATTTGTCCTTCCATTTTAAATAAGCTTTACTCACAAAAGAGTACATTTCGTATTTCCATTTTAAATACGCTTTAGTCACAAAAAGCAAATTTTTAATGACAGATTTAACCTTTTTCATTTGATGCAAGCCATGACTACGGTGACACCTTAAATTTACTATATGTCGTTGGCTGATAATGACATATTTTTGTATTATTAAGTTAGTCCACAATATCGGTATTTATATATATCTGTGGCTAATAATGATAAAATTACTTGTATTAATAATAAAGTTCACAATATCGGTATTGATATATGTCTGAGGATAATAATGATACATTTACATATAATGATATAGTCCATATGTCTTTGGCTAATAATGATACAATTAGCCTATTTGTATTAATGATAAAGTCAACAATATCGGTATTATATATGTCTGAGGATAATGATGTATTTACATGTATTAATGATATAGTCCGCAATATCGGTATTGATACATGTCTGTGGCTAATAATGATACATTTACTTATTTTATTAAATTAGTCCACTAAATCGGTATTGATATATGTCTGTGGCTAATAATGATACATTTACTAGCATTAATGATATAGTCCACAATATCGGTGTAGCTACCAGCCGAATGTCACAGTCAGCGAAAAGACATTCCTCTCCTCGGAACGACCTTCAGCAGTCTGGTCGAATTTATCTTCTTCGCTGAACTATGGGAAGACAGAGCAGAGCTAGACCGGTCTTAGCATTAGTTTGCAGGGCGGTAAACATTTCGTTAAGCCTTATGGGTTTTAAAGAAGGACAGAAAAGAACGGGGTTGAAGACGGAGAGGACCTTCAACAGGTGACTTGAATGCCTGTCGTTTCATTAGGGCGAGTTTTACCTCCTACCTTGTATCCTTTTATTTACATTTTCCCCTCCTGAATCACGGCACTGACCTATCTATCTATCTGTCTGTCTGTCTGTCTGTTTATTAATTTATTAGTTGATTTTTTCTTCTTTAATAAGAGAGATCTCTTCTTTCTGTATTTCTCTTTACCTCCTTTTACTTCTTTCAAATGAACGCTTAATATTCTTTGGAAGCGTGAATTTCAAGTCAGTGGCCCCTGTTGGCTTGTGCCACATGAATAGGGTTCATCTTCTGAATAATAATAATAATAATAATAATAATAATAATAATAATAATAATAATAATAATAATAATGATAATAATAATAATAATAAAAGTCAGTATATCTTTTTTATACAGTGACACATTTTTCATGGCTAAACGAACAAAGAACGGGTTAGAGGACGCCAAGGCATAAGGCGTAACAATAAATTACTGATAAGAAATCTGTCAGGAAGGGGAATAAAATAAAATTCCGGTCTTTTCGCTCTGTCTGAAATCATAAGAATTCAGCTCAGTTAGAGGAAAATTTCTAACCAGTTAGTATGCCATTTGTTACTGATTTTTTTTTTTTTTTTTTTTTTTAGATGAGTAATAGGCCTATATGAGATCGGCGCCGGCTCTATGAGCCTCGCAGAGGCCCAGGAGGACTTAAACTTTTAAATATATGACCATGTTTGATATGGGGAAATAATTGTATTTCGTCAACTGAGAAATCGTATAAAATCTGACTTTTCTGGCCTGCCATTCAGTCCATTATTTCTAAGAGAATTAGACTATACAGGTAGTTGACTTGCGAATTGTGGTAGGTTTTAATAGCTTTAGATGTGTTATGAAGTATTATATTCATGAAAAAAGAATTATTATTCAGTCTGTCGGCGTAATTAGGTATCTTAATCTCGCCATATTATGTTAGAATATTTGTCGAGTTCAAAACAGTAATTTCGTATTCTTAGAATAGGTTTTAAATGTTATTAGCCATACTGAAAAGATGATCTTTTTTTACCAGTTGTCACCGTTATAAAGTATTATATTCATGCTAGAATATTCACCATTTAAAGCGGCCTTTTACGGTTTAAAAATAAGTTTTAAATGTTATTAGCCATACCGAAAACATGATCTTCATGAACCAGTTGTCACTGTAGTATTGCATTAGCCCTAACTTTATACTCTACTAAGCCTATCGTGGTTGACGTCTCAGGCATAAGCCTGGGCTTCGTCAGACTTTGATGCACAGAAGAAAAAGCCCATTAACCGAGATGCTGTTTTAACTCTTTATGTTGTAGACTCCATAAAATCGTGTATTTTTCCTTTCACCCATTACTCCTGCCTGTACAGTACGTATTGAGTTACTAATGTCAGAAAAGAGATTACGGTCTTGGCGAGAAGAAACCCAAGAGTGAACAGTGAAGAAGATTTGTCGACGGCCGTCACCCCACCCCTTGGATTCAAATACCTCGAGTTTAATGATTTACGACCCTTTAGGGGGATGTCAAAAATAGTTTTGTGCGTTTTTATGAGAGTCCGTCGGTGTTTATGTGTGTGGTTGTGGCCACGGTTTTCTGTGATAAGAGGAGATCTTTGTATGGTAAATTTTTCTCATTCGTTTGACTGTTGGCATTGACTTAAGACTGTAGATTTTACTGCCGACAGCAACTTTGCTGGGAGTGCTTATAAAGTGATAGCGAAACTCCGACAACTTGTATATTGCAAAACTAAACGGGTTTAAAATTGCGTAACTTGATTGACTGCTATAGTGAGAACGAAAAATTATTTTTCGGTACAGATTCTATTTTTTTTAGTTAAGAATTTTCCTTCTTTTAAATAGAAATTGTACTTTGTTTACTATTCAGATATAGAAACCATGATTTGATAAGCATATTGAGCCAAAGCAGATTGCAAGTTGCTCAGAGGCAAATCTTGCCTTGTTAACAACTCAGACTTATGAAATTTCTAGTTTTGCAAACGTAAGTAGTCCTCAGAGGATGGCAACCTCTCAGCACTGTTTTTAACCTACATTATTCTAATATATAATTGTGCTCTTTTACCTTTATGTACTGAGACAATTCATTTTAATAATTATTCTCTTGTAAATCGGTCAGCAAGATTTCAAAGTAATTTATTACTTTCAAGAATAAGTGGGTTTTATCAATTTTCTAGCATATAAATCAGTTTTAATGAATATATACAGAAATACAGGCATTTTGTTATTAATTCTGCAGAAGGTATTTTGATCATCAAATCAGAATGCCCTTTCAAGTCTTTAAGATCTGTTTAAGGTGTGAATCTCGCGATTTAGTCAAAATA
The DNA here is from genome assembly GCF_040412425.1 of Macrobrachium rosenbergii. Classification (NCBI taxonomy): domain Eukaryota; kingdom Metazoa; phylum Arthropoda; class Malacostraca; order Decapoda; family Palaemonidae; genus Macrobrachium; species Macrobrachium rosenbergii. The sequence continues at coordinate 12,761,532 of NC_089768.1, read as the reverse complement.
TACTATCTAGACACCAACGCCTACTCCTTAATACCCCCCCTCTCTCTCTCTCTCTCTCTCTCTCTCTCTCTCTCTCTCTCTCTCTCTCTCTCTCTCTCTCTCTCTCTCTCAAATCTTTTTTTTAAATTTAGTCCGAAGTGTACCTCTCTTAAAAATAAATTTTTATTATTTTTAATCATGTTACAAATTATATAATTAGGCTACCGCCGATTATTATTATTATTATTATTATTATTATTATTATTATTATTATTATTATTATTATTATTATTATTATTATTATATTGAAATCATGGAAACTAGTGGCTATGTAAAAGTGAATAAAATTTTTTTTTTAATTTCCAAAATTAAATAGCGCTCAAGTTATTGAAAATTATTACCCGAAGCGAATAAATATATAATACAATCTTTGTGTGATCGACTCGTGCCTTAGTGAAACTGTGCAAGTGAAAAGAGGGTACCACAAGCCTTCGACTGTGGTATGCAAGGGTAACAGCCCTTCCAACATACGATGGATGGGGGAACCGACAAGCAGGAGCAAGAAGGAGGTCAGAAGGAAGAAGGCAGCGTCCCTTCTGCTCCTGCTGTAACTTCAACTGCTGCTCCTGAGAATGTACAGTCTACTGCTGATGGATCGACATCTGCTGCGACAGCTGGAGCTGATAACGAGGATGACAAATGTGAGTACTGTTACGAACGCCGCTTGCACGTGTGAAGATTATAAGCAGGCATTGTACAGCGAGATTTTTCTTGCTCTTTACTGAATGGATGTCGTGGATGAAGCTTGGGTGCATTGAATTGAATGTTTTTTTAGTTTAGAGTGTGAATTTTTGTCAAATACCCCCCAGTACTTGTTTGCTTTTGTTTATTTATTCTTTTATATATATATGTATATATATATTATATATATACATATATATGTGTGTGTGTGTGTGTGTGTGTATAGAAGCCTCTAGGCAGGTAACCTAATGTCTTTGTCTGGTCAGGTCTGTTGAAAATAAAAGAAAGGCACAGAAAAGTGCTTGCTCATCTTCAGAAGAAGCGAAGGAATTGAAGCGAGTTCGGAAGCACTAAAAATAAGATATCCAAATTAGACATTGGTTTAAAAGATATAGCGTCAGAACCATACAACTCAAGGAACAAGGGGGGCTTCACAGGTGCTGCGATCACAGCAAAGAGAAGGGGCCTGGTGGAAGCAGTACTTGAAGATAATATTAATCAGCTTTTCTCAGCAGAATCTGAATCATTAGTTACGGGCTGCTGAAGAGCAAGAGCCCGTGCCAGCACAAAGCTGGCTAACTCTAGATAGATAGATGGAAGAGAAGGGGCAGAAGTGCCACCTTGTGGCAGAAAGAAAGATGATCTAGAAGGGAGGTAAGTAAGGATGACGTAGAACAGACAAATTACCATTGAATCATCAATCTTAGGGAAACAAGAGATGAAGTTCTATGAATAGGAAAGCAGTATTCCAAACAGGAACGAATGGGGCAAACCGTTAAGCTTTAATGATCAAGAAGAGAATTCTGGCGACATGAAACCATAATTTTTGTTTATAAGAAACGGGATTTTTTTGTAAGTTTTTTTAGCACCCGAAAGGCATCTAGTTTGTGATTTATGTTCGTTTTAATGGTACATAAAACGGAGCTTTTTATAATATCTCTGGTGGTAGAAATAAGGAAAAGTGAATGACAAAAATTATCTTCGAAAGAGGATGGAAACTGTGTAGCTTAAAATAAATTTACCTTACAAAAAGTTATTTCATGGTACATATCTCTTCCTTATGATTTTTATTATGATTTCAATGAAAATCACCCAACCACAAAGTTGGTTGCCTTCTGAAGTACCCTTTACGATCGTTTGACTGTTGTGTTATGTTGTCACTAATGTAGGCGTAAAAAAATCATGCCCTTTATATCTGAAAGAGAAACGTTTTCGCGTACCATAGAAATTGTCTTCCTTCCAGAGTCAGCCGTTTACTGAACTGCAATATTTTTTGTTTTGAATTTGGCTAGTGTGAATATTGTACTTAAGATTAACTGTTGATATTACGTAAATTTCCTTTTGAATCTCGAAGTCTTTTTTGTTAAACGATAGGTAGTTTTAGTAACCCCATGGAATCCTGCAACTTACAGAACGGGAAAAAGTGCTTAAAACTTACTTTAGCCGAGTCATTTGCAACCTTTATGAGCCATTTTCGACCTTTATGAGGACTTCTTGTATCATAAATTTTGCTAAGTAATGTCTCTAATATATAATTGGGGGAATTATACTTGAGGTATAATTTTAATGTCCTTCAGATTTAAGTCTGAACCTTATTTTTGGTGTCAGACTGGCCAAATGCTGAAACTCACTTCTCTCCTACATAGTTACATTAATGTGAAAACCTCAGTTATCAGAATATGTCTGACAAAATTGCTACTTGCATATGTTAATAAACGTCTCTTATGCTGATTTGATTTACGTTATTGATTCGTGGGGGAATTTTGTGTGCTTTCTTTTTATATTTCCATTTACGAAAAGCGGAAACTCGTCATTTATAGGCGTCAAGATGACGACCCTGGACGAACTTGGCTTTGCTGCCGATGTCAACATCACGATTCTATAGAAGGCAGCAACTCGTTGGGCGAGTGGGTTCCGTTCTCAGCTATCACTCTGCTGGCCGCGAGTTCGAATCTCCGACCGACCAATGAAGAATAAGAGGAATTTATTTCTGGTGACAGAAATTCATTTCTCGCTATGATGTGGTTCGGATTCCACAATAAGCTGTAGGTCCCGTTGGTAGGTAACCAGTTGGTTCTTAGCCACGTAAAATAAATCTAATCCCTCGGGCCAGCCCTAGGAGAACTGTTAATCAGCTCAGTGGTTTGGTTAAACTAAGGTATACTTAACTTATAGAAGGCAACTAAATGGCACAGGAAAATGTATATGGCTTCATACAGAATACCACGGTGTTCATGTCAGACAGAGAGAAAAGGGTGAAACACTCAGTCAGCAATACTACCCTAAAATGAAAACTGCAGTATCTGCAAAATTTACGAAATTGAGATGTGCCACCTATTAGGCTATTAAAACACTTATAAACAAGTTACTGCAGTTTTAGAATGATTCTCCAATGCTTTATTTAGGGGGTCCCATTTGCAGTACCTGAAAAATCAGTACTAAGGCAAGGGAAAACTGCAGTAGCCTATCTATCACGTTTTTCTCAGTTTTGTATTTTTGCAGATACTGCAATCTTCCATTTTAGGGCAGAACAGTCTGTAGGTTCTCATTTAATAAATGTGAAGAGGGGTATTCGAGATCCGGGTTCATTTGCAACATATCGAGACAACATCTGAAGCTATTCAGACTCTGCCCAGTTCCTCTTTACCAGTTGCATGAAAAAATTGATGTGTAAATGAATTACCATCAAATTCACTTCAGCGTTTCAAGCGTTTCAATACGTTTCAGTATGTATGTGTATATATATACATATATGTATAAATATGTGTACATATATATATATTTTTTTTATACACATATACACATTATATATACATATATATAAAATATATATTATATTATACATACAGTATATAATTTTATATATATTACTGTATATATAAAATATATATACACAGACAGACATATATATATATATATATATTGCATTTATTCGACTATTTTGATATGTTTATTTCACCTGCCCTCTTTCATCTACTCCAGTGGCAGATATCGTAATGCAATATGACAGTGTAATAAATGCCAATCAAGAGGTGCTTTGAAGGATTTTGCGAATCCCTTTGGTATTAAGGCATTAGACAACCAGTGTTCTTCTGTGCTCAAACGCCTCTCATATTTTGCAGGATATCCTTTTGGTGTGATTCATTTCATTGTCTTGTTGAGAATCTCACGTTTATTATTATTATTATTATTATTATTATTATTATTATTATTATTATTATGGTGATTTGCACTTCAGTCTTGTTCTAAAATTCATGCATAATTTCCTCCAATATAGTATATTTCATCACGTCTTTGTATCTTCTTTCTCGCCCTTTTAACTCAAATTTCTTTATATATATATATATATATATATATATATATATATATATATATATATATATATATATATATATATATATATATATATATATATATATATATATATATATATATATATATAGTGTGTGCGTACTATGCTTACTTGCATAATACTGTATATAAAAAGAAAAACCAGAAATGTAAGTGATTACCATTCAGAAGTACGTCTCTTGAAAGTTGATTTCATACTTTCCCAAAACTTGCGAACGTACATATTATCATGCAGAACGCTGACATGAGCGTTGTTTCACAATAAAGGAAACAAATGACAACTGGAAAGAAACATTTATTACATTATGCATACGGTACGTGCACAGGCTAAGAGTGCGAAGAATACCATGCTAGAAGCTCATGCACTACTCTGGTAGGCTACTTCCCCCGTAGGGTGGTAGTGCCGTCAGTGCACCTCATGAGGTGTACTGTAGGCATTACTAGAGGTTCTTTGCAGCTTCCCTTCGTCCCCTAGCTGCAACCCTTTTCATGCATTTTACTGTACCTCCATTCATATTATCTTTCTTCTATCTCGCTATCCACACTCTCTTAACAAATATTTCTAGTGCAACTGCCTGTTACGCTTTTCAGACCTAACTACTCTCAATTTCCTTTCCAGCGCTGAATGACCTCATAGGTCCCAGGGCTTGGCCTTTGGCCTAAACTCTCTATTCAACTCAGTTCAATACACTCGTACTAGAAATGAGTCATAACGAAATTTTCCTGTTGAAATGAAGCGTATGGAAGCTAACTAGAAAGTTGACGATAGACTACATCGTATTTAACGGTTATTAGGAAAAATGAAGCCTTCACCTCCAACAGTTTTCATCTAGAAACAAGTGACCTGCAGGATGCGTCATTTTATTACCATCACTTTTGTAGACAGAGATATCTAGAAAATTTTTTTTATGGTAGTCAAATGAGATACATTCTCTTACTGCCCTCAAAAAATCACCTTTTCCTCAAAAACTAAACCTGGACCCGAAGGTAACTCGAAGTATTGTCAGATACTCAGAATCATGAAGTATAGTGTTTCCTCTGCACAGTGAATCAAGGAGCGAGTGCCAGCTAGAAGATCGTCCAATCGATATATTTTCTTGGGCTTGCCAAAATGACTGCACCCTTACTCATCCACTCCAGAGCTGCGTCGAGATTGACAGCTGCCTCATTTTGGGTCTGTGGAAGCGGACACCTGCAAAAGGGTTGTGTAAGTTACTAATATTATTTCTCGCTGCTAATGATCATATCTCTCGTATTTGCTAAAAACAAGACCTGCATCAGAACAGTACCGTGAAGACCACCAGTGAATAATGGCAACGAATAATGTCAACAAATATGCACAAGTTCAGTATGTTCTTTCATCTAATGTACACAAGTTCAGAGTGTTCTTTCTCTTCGTACAAAGATTGAATAAAGCATTGTGCCAGTCACTTTCTACGTCGCTGCCTTTTTTTTTTTCTTGGTAAAATCATGCTAGTACAGCCTTTAAAAGATTACTCATAGTAGCATGAGTCTTGGAATGAGAAACAAATCCACAGTTTTGTATGGGTACATGTATTTAAAAATAAATCTCTGCAGAGAACTTCCGGGAATCTCTTCTATTCTCCTTTTCAATATATGTACCCATAGATAACTGTGGATTTGTTTCTCCAATACAGACTTTGCTGCAAATTCGGATATGAAGTTTCAGTACTCGCAGTACAGTGATTTCAGTATTCTAGGCTTTGTCTCGAAACTGCTTTTCTTCCTCTATATTATAGATTTTTAGAAAATCTGGCACTGTATTTATCTTATAGATTCTATAAGGTAAATACAGTGCCAGATTTTCTAGAAATGTATTTTTTATGTCTGTTGGATTTGCAACATTGTTCTAGAATTGTTCCCATGAGGATTATTGATTTTAATGCGATTTGTTTCTGATTCAACTTGTTTGTCTAAACCACCCAAATTGCTGAAAAATTTTGGTCAAAATTTAGGAATAGAATGGAATATAGAATTTAGGCCGAAGGCCAAGCACTGGGACCCATGAGGTCATTCAGCGCTGAAAGGGAATTTGAGATTAAAAAGGTTTGAAAGGTGTAACAGGAGAGAAACCAATCAGTTGCACAATGAAACAAGTATCAGGAGATGGTGGACAGCAAGATCGAAGAGAGAACATGAATGGAGGTAGAGTAAAAGGAATGAAAGGGGTTGCAGCTACGGGCCGAAGGGACGCTTCAAAGGACCTTAAGCAATGCCTACAGTGCACCGCGTGAGGTCCACTGACGACCCTACCCAACTACGGGGGTCAAAATAAAATTAGAGGCATCATCACAGTTTAGGTAACGATGCCTCTATTTTATGGATTCATATCAGTCACGTTGCTAATAAGTTAAATTTTAAGTTAGCTTTTTGCTCAGCTATCAACGAGTGCTTTTTAATATCTGTAAGTTATAAGAGCATTTTACCAAATATTGTCAAAACGCTTTGGTAGTTTTAAACTAAAAAAAAAAATACAAATTTTCGGTGAGTTACGCACACACATACCTATATATAATGTGTGTGAGATATTTTATATATATATATATATATATATATATATATATATATATATATATATATATATTATATATATATATATCTTCTATATACGATAAATAATATATATATATATATGGTATATCGAGTCAACTTATATATATATATATATATATATATATATATATATATATATATATATATATATATATATATATATATACATATATAATATATATTATATATATAATATATTATATATATATATATATATATATATATATATTATATATATATATATATATATATATATATATATATATATATATATATATATATATATTTATATATATATATATATAGGCCTATATATATACATATATATATATATATAATGTGTGTGCTCTTCACAAATTTATAAATGTAGGAAAACATAAACAGAAAAGGCTGTTGTCAGTTAATCGCTGGATGTCAAAAGAAATTGGAGTACCCTTTTCCCCTGGTCCGGCCGCAGAAGCTGATGTCATCAGAAGCGGGATTATGTTGCGGAGGCGAAATGATTAGCATCAAGACATATAAGGCAATATCCTGACGTCTGACTCGGGTAGGAAAGTGTAGCAAGGAGTGAGAGGCAAAAAAAAGACCTGTGGTAACCCTTGACTTCGTGTTTCAAAAAATGTAAGACTTCTGTTGATTAGACATTTTTATTTGTTTCATCAGGAGAACTGTGCGTTCTTCTCGTATAGGCTACTTGTGAGAAACGATGTTTACTAGAAATATATCTAACATCCATGTCTTTGGGAATTTTGTATTTGTTTCATTTCAGCTTTCTGTAAAAGTAAATTATTGTGCTGGCTTTGTCTGCCTGTCCGCACTTTTTTCTGTCCGCCCTCAGATCTTAAAAACTACTGAGGCCAGAAGGCTGCAAATTGGTATGTTGATCATCCACCTTCCAATCATCAAACATACCAAATTGCAGCACCTAGCCCCAGTAGTTTTTATTTTATTTAAGGTTAAAGTTAGCCATAGTCGTGCTTCTGGCAACGATATAGGATAGGCCACCACTCGGCCGTGGTTTGAAGTTTCAAGGACCGCGCCTCATACAGCATTATACCGAGACTAATGAAAGATAGATCTATTTTCGGTAGCCTTGATTATACGCTGTAGCGGCTGTACAGAAAACTCGATTGCGCCGAAGAAACATGTGCGCATTTTTTACTTGTTTGCTTTCACTTCTTGTTGGCTTCTAAGCTGATACTCCCAGATAGGTCGCACATGCTCTAAGGTTCGTAGAGTTCGTCTTTAATCACTTGGTTGCTTAATGTCGTTTATTTTTGTCTTCGTTTTAGTCCAGATTCTTTTTAAGAATTTTGTTTAGGCGTTCCTCAGAATACACTAACTATTTTTAGTTATCCCCCTTATCAGCCCCTTCAGGAATTAGGATCTAGCGTTCAAATGTTAGTTTTCCTGTAATATTTGTGTTGTATTTTATGATATTAAGCTGGGTTAGGAGGCTTAAAGCATTCGTTTTCAGTTAATTTGCATAATTTTTGCATTCTGATGCATGTGCTTCATAATGTTGATGATGCCAAATCCTCACGTCCCCAAAATGACTATTTACATTTATAATTCGCGTCGAATTGTGACATCTTTTGGCACCGGGCTCATTTGCAACTATTTTCTTCCTTGCACGTCATTTGGCACCGCTGCCCGCACCCCACTTCTTCTTTAGGGACATCGCTGGCACTCTTACCGACGAGCTACGCACTTATTAAATTTAGTTTCTTTATATACAGTCAAAATTCTGAGTTGCTAAGCTGGCTAGGGATTCAAGGCTCCTTAGAACGAGCGCTTCAATCAGCACTGTTGGGTTGATGTACAGGAGCTAACGGCAAGCGTTCCCTTCTTTTCAATTCATGTAGCGGGGGGTTAGTGCCATCAGTGTACCTCATGCGGTACACTGTAGGCATTACTTAAGGTTCTTTGCAGCGTCCCTTCGGTCCCCAGCTGCAATCCCTTTCATTCCTTTTACTGTACCTCCGTTCATGTTCTCTTTCTTCCATCTTCCTTTCCACCCTCTCCTAACAATTGATTCATAGAGCAACTGCGAGGTTTTCCTCCTGTTACACCTTTTAAACCTTCTCACTGTCAGTTTCCTTTTCAGTGCAGAATGACCTCATAGGTCCTAACGCTTGGGGTTTGGCCTAAACTCTAAATTCTATTCCATTCCTTCTTTTGAATGACCTCGCTCGCATGAGGTAGGTAAACGATTCAGCGACCTATTTCTTGAGGCAAGGCGAATTTCATTCCTTCGTAATGGCAGCAGTCTTGTACGCAGTCGTTGCAATGAGGCAACTGGTGTCTGCGGCGTCTATAAAGCCGAATTTTACAACGGCTCAATCATTCAATTGTTGTCGTGTTCGAGGCCTGTAAGCTAATGAATGATGCCTTCCTGTCGGAGACTTTCATCGGTTTATTGTTTCTTGAGGGAACAAATTTCTTGTTCACTCGTACATTTTGAGTAATTTGCATTTGATCGATGTAAATCTGGCCAGATTGTTTGTCTTGTTAGAGAATACAATGTAATTATTGTACACTGAATATTTATTTATACAGTTATATCAAAACTATTGGATATGGTTCTTAAGTGTTGAATATGAAAGCAATTTCAAGAACATTGTTACATAAGAATTCTTAAACGAAGTACTGTAATTATATGATAATGTATATTGTAGGTTGGACAATCTTAAATAAATGAAAACATTGTGTCGTGCATGAATCAGCGTCATTGATCTTACTTGTTGTAACGCCAGATAACTGACGTTCAACCGATCACGCCTAAAACAAGAATATTGTTTTAAAGAAAAATTATAGAACCTGAAAACGTGATTGACCCTAACTTTCGAATAACGTTGATGTATGAAATCTGATTTTACGAGGAAGAACACTCAGATTTCCTTTTGAACAAAACATACCGGAAAAGATCTGACATTTTCCATCCACTCTTACGGTCTCTCCATATCCCCTGTGACTCAGGAATTTTTCTTTTAGTTTACATTCGCTAGATTTCCCCCCCCCCCTCCATTTTTTTTTTTTTATCATACGAGACCCAAATGTCCTGATGACTTTCAGACTCTATCCGTTATTTTCAGATTTCTCCCTTCATTGTGCTCTACTTCTTTGGCGATCCTTGCAGAGGCTGTGATGTATGATGCTAGTGGCATTTTTAAATATGATTTAGAAGCTTGAGTTTTACATAAGATATAATTTTATTTCCTACGTTTTAATTATATTATAAATATACTACACTATGTAGTCCTTTAATTGACATCGGCTTCAGTGACCATAGAAGTCACGACGCCTGATAACTTAAACTCATTCATCCATTCATACTTTGGCGTAGCAGTCCTACGACATTTTTCCTTTAGACACAAAAGCTCGGCGTTTCTGTACGGGTTTATTAGGCCTGTCCTGGTTCCCGTGACCCAAGGTAAAGGCTGGGGGTTTATTCTCACGACAATGAAAATCAGATATGGCAGCCTGTCTGCTACAGAAAGGAAATTCCTCACAATGGCGAGGTTAGTCTTCTGTCTTTTTTATTAGGCTTATCAGGAAGTCTAAAAAATAACGAATAAAAAATGCTCCGAAGAAATCGAGTTTTCTATACAGCTGCTATAGGGTATAATCAAGGCCACCGAAAATAGATCTATCTTTCGGTGGTCTCGGTATAATGCTGTATGAGCCGCGGCCCATGAAACTTTAACTACGTCCAGGTGGTGGCCTATCTTATATCGTTGCCAGAAGCACGATTATGGCTAACTTTAACCTTAAATTAAAAAAAAAAACGGAGGGTAGAGGGCTGCAATTTGGTATGTTTGATGATTGGAGGGTGGATGATCAACATACCAATTTGCAGCCCTCTAGCCTCAGTAGTTTTTAAGATCTGAGCGCGAACAGAAAAAATGAGGTCAGAATAAATTGCGGACAGAAAAAGTGCGGATAGAATAAAGTGCGGACGGACATACAAAGCCAGAACAATAGGTTTTTTTTTTTTTACAGAAAACTAAAAACGAATCTCCTCCCCTCTCACTTCAGAAATTCGATCGTGTGGCGCTTGGTGCTAGAGAAAAAGTCCATGGGTAGCTAGCTATACAGGTTATACTTTTTCTTAACGCCCTAAATAACGTTGCCTTTACTTTGAGTTTAAAGCTATAATCGTGTGTCCAAATTAGCTTTACAGCTTTCAGAGTATTTCTCGAGTAGTGCACTGGAACTTCTTCGAAGTTTAGATGTAAAACGTGGTTGAAGAATGACGTACCTTTCACCTAGAATAGCTCTCTCTCTCTCTCTCTCTTTTATTTTATATCATCGTTTTCTTCCCAGCCCAAGGAGCGCAATGGCCTATGGCGGTGCAGGGTAGAGCCCAGTCTCAGGGAGATGTCTTTACAACCGGTTATCAACCACATTGTTCGCTATAAATTATCACTCATTCATGGAGCTGCTTTTTTGATGCCTGTGTATTGATAGCTATATAATAAAAGCACTCTATTAAGCAGTGGAAAGCGGTGCATACTGGTAAATGAAGTTAGCAGAATACTTTGTAATCTAACTTGTCTGTCGGAAGTATAAATGATTTTTGGAGATGGCTTTTAATATATATATATATATATATATATATATATATATATATATATATATATATATATATATATATATATAAAGTGCTTGCTTACATGTTTGTATTTCATGTGTATACTCTCACGAATGCATAAATTTTGCGTTGAGGCACAATTATTTTTTATTTCATCTAGACCTGAGATACGTATGTTCATCTCATTTAGTTGGGATGAGTTCAAGGGTCCACACCAAGCCTCTTCTTTCCATTTAACTCAATCTTAGCCCACTCTGGTTAAGGGGCTAGGCGGGCTCTGGCTAGTTGTAACTAAACCAGTCGCCACCACTGGTATAGGCCTATGTTAGGTAGCTTATGCTTTTACCGTAAACTTCAGCGAATATCATGAGAACTTTAAATAAAGACGTGGCTGCTTTCACATTGTAACTCTTAATCACCACAACTGTGCAAAATCTTATCCGAATAGCCTAGTTGGTCCAGTGACTTAGGCCTATTTAGGCTTAATGCATCCAAGGCTAATTGTGGCCCTTGTTTTTGTATGTCAACTCATATTCAGTCCAATCCACTGCCATAGTTTCACTTCAAACACCGTCTAGATCACATAATTCACATTCCAAAATTAATTACTAAATTTAATTTTTCTTCAGTTCCCAGTTTCTGCTTTCTTTCTTAGTATGTTACCAAAGCTATGTAGTAGTATCGGCTGGTCTTTATGGAGCATTGCTTGCAAATAGAAGTCAGTTTTCCTTTGTTTCTTTGACTAATAAGATTAAGCCAATGACAATTAATTGAGTCAAAGAACCTGCCCGACTCCCCATCTTGAATCTCCTTTCCACCACAAGGTGACGCGCTGTCTATGTTCTATGCGTTCGATTTCAGCTCAAAAGTTAAGTATACCTTAGTTTCACCAGACCACTGAGCCGATTAACAGCTCTCCTAGGGCTGGCCCGAAGGATTAGACTTATTGTACGTGGCTAAGAACCAATTGGTTACTTAGCAACGGAACCTTCAGCCTATTGTGGAATCCGAACCACATTATAGCGAGAAATGAATTTCTATCACCAGAAATAAATTCCTCTAATTCTTCATTAGCCGGCCGGAGACTCGAGCTCGGGCCTAGCGAGTGCTAGCCCACAACTCTACCAACTCACCCAACGAGGAACTTAGGAGAGAGTTCCATCTCCTTTGAGGTTGTTACGTAGCACCCTCCAGGCTACCACATCTCGCTGTTACTCTGCAGAGATTAATAATTCTCTGATGACTTGATTTTGTGACTGTTCGTTTGTCGCTTAAAGTAGCGGCTTTTAAACTGCTTTTTCCTCAGAGCGGGTGTCTTGGGTTGCTCATCACGAATATGGTAGGCCTATAGACCCCTCTGAGTGTCTTTATCTTTCCTGATTGCATTTTCCTTCACATCCAGGCATTAGTTTGGTGGCTAAGCCATAACCATTTATGTAAAGGAATTTTTTTTTTACGTTTAATTTCAAATTTCAGAGAAAAGTAGAAAGATTATTCTACTTTTCTCTGATAACTAGAAATGTTATTTTTATATTATTTTCAATTTTCGAAATTTTTCTCATTTCCTTTCTACTTTTTTCTGATTGCCAGAAACCAACTAGTTGTAAAATACCTTCTTTCTTTACATGCTCGCTGACTGAAGGTCTTATCTTGAGAGTCTGAACTGAAGATTCAAGGTTCTCATCATCTTCATGTGGGAAGACCTGTCCTTTCAGAGCGTTTTCCTTAATTAAGCCGAGCCTAATTGGTGCAGGATTTAAGCCGATCTCTGCTCTTATTCCCCATAAAAGGACAGTCAATCTAATGGAGCGTTTCCCCGTAGTGGGTTAGTCCCGTCAGTGTACCACATGCGGTGCACTGTAGGCATTACTTAAGGTTCTTTGCACCGTCCCTTCGGCCCCTAGCTGCAACCCCTTTCATTCCTTTTACTATACCTCCGTTCATATTCTCTTTCTTCCATCATCCTTTCCACCCTCTCCTAACAATTGTTTCTTAGTGCAGCTGCGAGGTTTTCCTCCTGTCACGCCTTTCAAACCTTTTTACTGTCAATTTCCGTTTCAGCGCTGAATGACCTCATAGGTCCCAGCGTTTGGCCTTTGGCTTGAATTCTGTGTTCTATTGTAATGGAGCATCTCAGACATGTACGTACAGCCCCGAATGCTCACACCCAACTCCTTACATGCAAACCAATCCACGGAGTGGAGAGCAAACAAACACGACTAATGGAAGGCCTTTCAAGTATTTTGCTTTCATAATGAAGCACAATGCACGCAATAACATGCGACTCTTGTAAACACACGCGGCCTCTTTTATTCGACCGGAAAATGCAACTAGGACAATCAAGCAAGACAATGAAGACTTCCGAAACTCGACTGCCTTTATGGTATCCTTGGAGTCTCTTTTTCAGCATAATCGCTGGGTCCGTGGTCAAGCATCCTGCGCCTATATTTATGTTATTTTCTCCGGTCGTCTACGTCACTTCCTAGTCGAAGGTTCGTTTGGTTAGTCTTTTTGTTTTAAAGAATGTGCAGTAGGGGTACGTATAACGTCTCGTTGCGTACGCTGTAAATATAACGTGGTTTCTTCCACTTTACTTATTTTATTTTATTTTTTTTTTTTTTAGAAATTTACTTTTAGTTGCATACATTTGTCAAAATCTTGTCAATAATATTGCATTTAATTAGTGACTGACTGATTTTTGTAAACTACTGCCGCCCCATGTCGGCGGATATTTTTCTCCTTTTCATTATCAGTAATGTAAAAATGGAAGTAAATGTTCGTTAAAGCTTATCACTTGTTCCTCACACTCATTGCATGAGTGTATGTATGTGCGTGTGTATATACTGTATATATATAAATATAAATATATATATATATATATATATATATATATATATATATATATATATATATATATACACATACAGTATATACATACACACACATACATATATATATAATATATATATTATATATACATTATATATATATAATGTATATATTATACAGCGCTAGTATCTATAAAATTGTCTATAAAGATCGCTGGAAATTGGTAATTAAATGATCACGCGCTTTTGTTATGTTTGACTTTTGTTATAATGTTTTAACAATGAAAGAACAGCCTTCTCATCAAAGACTTCCAGACTAACTTAATTGTTGCATTAACAACTTTGATGAAATTTCTGACACATGATGCTGCTTCAAATTGGTTCTTTGTCTGTTGATAACAAAATGAAATTCGCTTTTAGTTTTCTCTGTTCATTTTCCTAAGATTCATTGTGGACGAATTAAACTGTTTCTTTCGAATTTAGATAGACTTTACCCATGTATTCTGAGTTACACACACACACACACAAAAAACATATACACAGACGCTGATAACTTATCGCACACATATCATAAACAGGTTAAATACAGTTCAGTGACTTACAGGTAGTTCTAAGCGGTGCTTTTACGATTATCCAACATTTGCCAAAGATTCACAAATTCACTTACAGTCACTGACATGTTTTCAACATGTTTGTGATCAATAAGGGATAAGTTGCCGACGTGTATTTATGACATGTTTTATTGTAGGGTGGACCCCGTAGGGAAGTACAGTACTGTCATCAGTGCACCTCATGCGCTGCACTGTAGGCATTAATTAAGGTTCTTTGCAGCGTCCCTTCGGCCTCTAGCTGCAACCCCTGTCATTCCTTTTGCTGTATCTCTGTTTATATTCTCTTTCTTCCTTCTTGCTTTCCACCCTTTCTTAACAATTGATTCGTATTGTATCTGCGAGGTTTTCCTGATGTTACGCCTTAAAACCTTTCTACTTTCTATTTCCTTTTCAGCACAGTGACCTCATAGGTCCCAGTATTTGGCCGTTGGCCTAAATTTTATATCCCATTCCATTCCATTCTTGTTGTATTTGGCTTAAACGCTTTTGGGGCAAATGTACAGTATACACCAAGGGTTACTGTTAAGTTTATGAATATGCTTTCTTTAAACCTGTGACTGTACAATTATTGCACTCAAATATGACGAAGGGCTTATCACTCATAATTCCCTTTGGTTGTAAGTTATTCCCGAGGTATAGTGAGTTGAATGTTAAACGAAATTTGTGGCTTAATATCTGTGGATATTAGTATGCGGAGAATATTATTATTTTTTTTTCGTTGCCTTTGGCAAAGAAGTCTGCAGAGAGGATGCAAGATTACGGTGTTGAGCGATGTCATATGACAGCAGTGAATTTGTGTTTTATTTAAATTAACTCATTAAATATTAAACTGCTATGATTCGCTCTCATTCTACCTTGCAATTTTTAGTAAATGGTTGCATGTGTTTCATTTGCGGTTTGCTCCCAGGATAGTTGTTTGCCGTTTCTGAAGTGACTTATTGTCCGGGGTTGAGGCTTACTTGTAATTAAATGAAACCGGAGATCGACTGGTCTGGGTCCAATTCACTGGCAAGAGATGTGACGTATTAGTCATGCGTCTCTCTAATGTCCTCTATTTGAATGAGATATTGTGATAGAAAATCTAAAAGACACGAAATTATCCGTTATCAGAGAGAGAGAGAGAGAGAGAGAGAGAGAGAGAGAGCCCTGCTGCTTGTGTTAATGTGGGAGAACTTGTTTTGTTCATGTTCTCGCCTTGTACCATGGATGTTATTCATTTTTTATGACTTGCAGCTGTTAAAATGTCCGTCTTTAGTTATTGTATGTATTTGAGGTTCTTTATCTTGTTTTAAAGGGAAATATGATCATTTTTACAATTATTCCAAAATTGCTTTCGAGTAGGCTATCTGGTCTGTTGTCAAGCGTTTCAGTTTCGCGCAATCGTTGTTTGTCAGTTACGCAGAATTATTTTTATTTTATGAAAACTTCTCTCTCTCTCTCTCTCTCTCTCTCTCTCTCTCTCTCTCTCTCTCTCTCTCTCTCTCTCTCTCTCTCTCTCTCCCCAGGTTTTCCTATGGCTGTCAGTGCACAGAAGTACCAAGCAATGAAACAGTAAAAATGAATAGTCCAAGGATAAGCATTGTCTGTTAGGAAATATGTGAAATACGTAAAAGAGCGAAAACAAATGATAACGGAAGTTAATGGTGTTATTGGCGAAGAGCCAGATGTTTCTAGTTAGTACATACTTGAATGTCACGGCGTCTCTTTGTTGTATAAACACACTCTAGATGGTGGTGGTGAATACATTTATGCTCTCTCTCTCTCTCTCTCTCTCTCTCTCTCTCTCTCTTCTTCTTCTTCTTCTTCTTCTTCTTCTTCTTCTTCTTCTTCTTCCTTTTCCTTTTTCCTCTACTTCCTCCTCCTTCTCTTCTTCTTCTTTCTAATTCATATTTTTTCTAATCTGCCGATGTAATATGGACATCGAATTTCCTGAGAAAACTGAGACTAAATTAAGAGTAAATTCAGCTTTCCTTCTGCCTCTTCTACGTATCATCTGCTGCCTCGGTGACTCCGTAAGATCACTTGATATCCGAAACGCCATTGTGGTAAAATGAAATCAGCTTTTAGAATGCATTTGTAATAGCATCTTGCTACCGTTATTTATCCGTCTTACACCAACCTAAGGACGTCAAAATAGTCTTTGTGCGTTTATACAAGAAAATTTCACATCAATTTTATTGAATTTTTACATGCATGTATGTACACTTGTAAGGGAATGTACATAACTCATAGATAATGTAATATACATAATTTTTATGTTTTAGAGACAGAGTTAGAAGGAGACGTTTTTGATGAATGGTGTCAACCTAGTGTGGAGCATTACTCTGTTGATGGCCATCATTTTTTGTTTAATTATGATATGGCGGTATTCATTTTGACGGAGCTGTAATCAGTCATGTCATCCCTATATTCTCTTTTTTCCCTTTCTTTCCACCCTCTATCTGCGACCCACAACATTCTGCAAACATCCAAGGTACCTACTCATTGCTTGTATCGACTTAGTCTTATTGGATTTTCAATTAATGTCGCTGCTTGTATCGAGCTAGTCTCACACAGTTCTGAAGGAGTGACACCCATACCGTGCTTTTCTTGTGCTGAGAGAAACAGAGACAGAGAGACAGAGAGAGAATGTAAGACCCTTTCAACGTCATGATGTTTGGGTAACCAAACGATCCATATCATGTCAGTTATACTTAGTTAAAATGAATTTCTCTTGGCATGACTCTCATCTTGGCCAAGTGAAGGCTGAGACGAAGCATCACGGGTCGGCTCTGGCAAGAGGAGATAAGACCAGGTGATTTGGAGGCCTTCTTTCATTCGCCGATAATGGAAAAGTTCATTAGGCTCCCTTATTTGTGAACCCTTTGGCACCGTTAGCAGTCTTT
The DNA here is from genome assembly GCF_040412425.1 of Macrobrachium rosenbergii. NCBI lineage: Eukaryota > Metazoa > Arthropoda > Malacostraca > Decapoda > Palaemonidae > Macrobrachium > Macrobrachium rosenbergii. Next base: position 12,743,969 of record NC_089768.1, on the reverse strand, counting down.
GGAAATTAGACACATACACATGTATATATATACATAAATGTAAATATTTATACATATGTATACACACACACACACACACACACACACACACACACACACACACACACACACACATATATATATATATATATATATATATATATATATATATATATATATATATATATGTATATATATATATTTATAACAACTAAGCCATTTTGCATGATAGAAGGTGACTCGCGACAAATATTCAAGGCAGTTGTCACGCGCAAATTCATTTGATAATACTGTATTTAATAGGCGAATCAAGGATGAACCATATTTACTGACAGCTTCTGCATTATTAGGCACTTCATGTACCTAATGGGAAGGCTCATCATGAGCATCAAAACCCAGTACACGCACACAGCACTCTTCACTTCTTATCTTGTACACCCTCTCTCATGCTGGAAATGAAAGTCCTTGTGTTCCAATATATAATGAAAGCAGCCTTTCCGACGTCTTTTACGTTTTCTCTCCTATCGTTCTTCCCAGCAATGAAGAATTTTACATTCTTTCACCCTTCATGTCCAAACCATCACGAGACACATATCCTCTTAACTTTTTCATTACTTCGTAATATCTCCACTTCTCACCCTTTCAGTCCGCATATACTAAACAAACTATTCAAACAGCTTCAGCTTCAGCCGTTTTCCTTTCATTTGCCTTCATTATCCACACTTCATTTCCGTAAAAGAAAGTGTTTGCAGTAACTCCAACTTACATTCTACCTTCCGTACTCACTTCTTCTTTGTCCATTCATCATCCCAGATGCCTATACGAATCAGCTGCTTCCATTCTTGCGCCAGTTATATTAACTTTCATTTCTTTATCTTCCTGGTTTCTAATTATCTTAGCCTGACTCTCTCACATTAATTGCAGTTATGCACCTATTATTTCTACAGTCACATTTCTCACCTTTGCTCGCATAAAGAACTTATGGCGGTCATTCCTTTGAAACCTTTCTCTTCCAGACATCTCTTGTGCATCCTGGCCAGCCGTTCAGTCATACTATCATGTGGATCTTTCGCTAGGAAGAGTTGTTAAAAGTTGCAAGATAGGGATCTTTCCTTATTCTGCAACCGTTATTTATTTTTGTCACTTAAGAATCCGTGATTACAGTAGAAATGGAAAGTTAAATTGTTTATGTTTCAAAACGTGATTTGAGTTTTACAGTATTTATCCGCGGATTTATGCTGTCAGTAATGTGACAGTAAGTTTTTCAAAATACCTGTACCAAGTATATCAGTTTCCAGTTTGTGGTGTCTTTATGAAAAAGTATATCATCCTAGTAAAATGTTAAAAAAAAAACATCATATTGTCAAGATTCCATGCTCTTACCGCGATTATTTATTTATTAGCGTTTCTTATGATATATTGCGGTTCTAGTTTCACAAAAGACGATAGAGCATTAATTATCTGCGATCTTACCCCACTCATCCTTGGATTTCTTTTTTATCATGTGTAGGTAACTGATGTCGTCTCGTAGCACATTAAATGTTTGGATGTGATAATCATAATGTTCCTCCAACCTTCCAGATTTGGGATACAGTCTGGATAGCTGATCTCCGTATTGGCCATAGTAAATGTACGTGTTATATTTGACACTGGACAATATGTCAATTCTAACAACGATCTTCTAGGAATTATGATACTCGTGACAGCAATGATTACTGATCATTCATTGATAAGTTTTCGTAAGGAATAGATGATAGCTGATTGAGGTCCAAGTGGTAACCTTTCATATGATATGGCAGCTGAAGGCCGTAGGTGCAAAAACTTGTTTTTTGGTAGAGACGAGTTGTTGCTATAATGTTTATGGTAATATATGTGACTTGTAATGATTCTAATTTTGGAATTAACATCTCAGCTTGAAATTTATGAAGAGTAAAATAGTTTAGAGCTTTGCTATTCTTTCGTATTTTTAGATTTATGACATTTCTCGAACCCAGAACTTCTCTTATGAAGTTTGACTGTTGCCATCTTCGTGTTGCATATAATAATTAAGGTAAATAGGGTGCTGGCAATTGGTAGTTCTCATACGATAACCTTACACGGGAAATTAATGACGAACTCTGTAACCTTTTCATGTGATTGATTCCGACTGATAGTTTTTTGTTTTTTTTTAATTTTTAATAATCTTTAGTGGTCAATAAGCTCCAGTTAGAACTTGGAGTTAACATCCCTTACGATCGATATAATAATATCTGTAGCTACTGGTGACTGTGTATAACTCAGTTGTGGACTTACTGCACTTCAGAAACGATAAAAGATTGTTGCTTACCTGTGCGTGATTTACTGATACGCATCGATAAGTCACCGGTATGATTTGTGGCGGCGAGATATTCCTAGTCACGTCTCGAGTGTGACTGAGCACTCGGTTAATGTATGACGGCAGCTACTGTATGTAATATATATAATCTTCCGAGACGTTAATGGTCGTTCATAATGATGGCTAATGACAGGTCCAGCTGTATTTTGTCTTGATGATGCCTTCCACTCGTATCCACTAGACCTCGATCTAAGTTTAGACTCGCCGTGTGGAGGCGAGAGTGGCGCGTGGTGAGAAATAGGCTATGTGAAGTTTAATCTTATTTGCGTGGAAAGGATTTCGGTAATAAATTGTGTCATGTTGTTCTGTAGGTAATCATATTTGCTTTAACTACATTTTTTTAATCATTTTATATGGATGGTAGAGAACAGAAACAGTTACCTGTTTGAGGAAGAATAATTGTCTGAGGCCTTTGTTTTTATAATACTCTCTCTCTCTCTCTCTCTCTCTCTCTCTCTCTCTCTCTCTCTCTCTCTCTCTCTCTCTCTCTATATATATATATATATATATATATATATATATATATATATATATATATATATATATATATATATATATATATATATATATATATATATATATATATATATATATATATATATATATATATATATATATATATATATATATATATATATATATAATGTATATATATAAAGGTTGGGGGTGGGTAGCCTTTCAGATTTTTGAAATCTTGGTATCAGATACATGTCCTCTTGGTATAGACTTTAGTGAAAGATTGAATAGGGTAGATAAAACAATGATCAGGCTGGATAAGATTTGTAAATAAAAAAAAAACTGACATTCATACAAAAGTAATAAAATACTGAGCCTAATGCGATTTCTGATGGTATACGAGCATGAAACTGTATCTGAAAGATTTAGTCCATTTGAGAATAAAGTTTTTAAAGACAGTACTATGGGTCAGATGCCAGAACAGATTTAGAAGTGATACCGCGCGGGACATTACGAAAACTGCACATTTAGATGAGATAATGATAAAGGGAGGATGGAGGTGGTTTGGACATGTCCTTCGTACTTCCCTGGAGAAAATAGGACTGTGAGTGTCAGCTGGAATCCTACGGGCTCAAGGAAGGATGGGAGACCCGGACCTATCTGGAAGAGAAAATGTAAGACGGGAGTCTGGAAGTGAGTGGAGATTCTGCGAAAATTGAAAGCACAGGAAAGACATGAATGGAGGAATTTCACAGAGGGCCTTTGAGTCGCTCTGCGTTGGAGACTATGATGATGTTGATAAGCGTGTGTGTGTTTGTTTGGTATAGAGAATTGGATTTGCTTCTTAACCTAAAAGCCTCGTTGATATTGGTGAGTTATTTGATTTTCCTAAGTTACACTTGTAATTCTAAATAGTCAGAGTTTCGGTAGGGGTAACCCCAAACTTCATTCCATTTTTTATCGGCAATAAACTCTGCAGTGCTTAGTCATTGCGTGGGTAGCTAGTCATGTTTTGCCTGGCCCATAACATTACATGCAATTCTTCATTTCTTCCTGTTCTCTATCCAGTTTCTGTGGAATATGCTACATATTGCATATTTTCAGTCATCTAATGAAAGGAGCCCATAAAAACTCCAAAAGGGGTAGAAATTATATTGTTGTATTCCGAAGACAACTGCCTTCCTCAACTGACAGTTGAGGAAGACAGTTGTCTTCGTTGATTTAACAGCAAATATTTTACAGACATCTTCAATCATTCATGTATTATGACCTTCGTTATGTCTTATGATTTTTCATGATTTTTCTCGATGTACTCTTTGCGAATTCCTTTACTGACAACGGCTAACGTATTTTGCTAATCCTTTTTGCTTTGCTTTAGGATAAGCTTAGATGATTATGGCTAATAGTTTTTACTCTTTTGTGCCGCACGGCTGCATTGTTGAGCTGCATCGTGAGAGCTATGAAAGAGGCTTAACACTGTACACGTAACAGTTTCGGACTTAGTGACATTAATTTCACTGTAACTTAGGTTAAACTTCTATGACGTCACTAAGTCGTCTTTTCTTTCTCTCTCTCTCTCTCTCTCTCTCTCTCTCTCTCTCTCTCTCTCTCTCTCTCTCTCTCTCTCTCTCTCTCTCTCAGAGTTGCCACAAAGCTTCATACTAGCCTTTGGCCTACACCTCCCTATTCGGAATACTTGGGTGCTTCATTTTTTGTTTTGTTGGGCTGAAATAAAGGATATTATTATTATTATTATTATTATTATTATTATTATTATTATTATTATTATTATTATTATTATTATTATTATTTACTCCACGGCACCGAATCAAAGGCATCTCACATGACCTCAGACCTTGACTTTGCCTCTTCTTTGACCTTTTCTTTCAGCCACAAGATGGATTCTCCGATTCTAAGGCCACTATTTCAGGAGACTTCGTAGTAGTATTCATTAGGGTGTAATTACTCGGTGGATGTCAGTAATCCAGCAATTTTCAGATTTCACTTAGTGATATTGTTTTTGCGATCTCCCTTCAGGTCTGGGTCTGTCTTTGCTTTCTACTGGATTTAGGCATTATACACTTTTTTTCTTGTTCCACCCCCACCCCCTCCACAAAAAAACACACAATGTAAATTCATTTTTGATACACAACCAGCCTTGGTTTTACATTTCCCATAGGCTGGAATTTCATGAAAAACCGACCGAACTTCACATATGGTGGTATGATGACTCATTCCCGGTGAACTATCGATACTTTGCTGATAATTGCAAGCGAAAGGCATTTTAGTTATGCTATGCTCATGCGCCCCGTAGGAGGGTAGTGCCATCAGTGCACCTCATGCGATGCACTGTAGGCATTACTTAAGGTTCTTTGCAGTGTGCCTTCGGCCCCTTGCTGCAACCCCTTCTGTTCCTTTTACTGTACCTCCTCTCATATTCTCTCTCCCATCTTTCTTTCCACCCACTCCTAACAATTGATTCATTGTGCAACTGCGAGGTTTTCCTCCTGTAACACCTTTCAAACCTTTTACTCTCAATTTCCGTTTCAACGCTGAATGACCTCATAGGTCCCAGTGCTTGGCCTTTGGCCTAAATTCTATATTCAGTTCAGTTATGCTCATGCGAGGTCGCGATGAAAGGCTGAAACAAAATTTGGTACAACTTGAAAGCAAAATCATTTCAATGATGTTCTGAGTAATAGATTGTTAGAAAGTAACGTTGAAACGGTGTCCTGATGCAGTATAAAAAATGGAGAACGAAACCTGGATTCAGTAATGTTTTGATTGGAGAAACAAATCCACAGTTATGTACATTTACAAATACTTAAAGATAAATCTGTACAGATAGCTTTCGGTAAGCTTGACAGATTTACCTTCAAATATATGCACATATACATAACTGTGGATTTGTTTGTCCATTTTAAGACTCATGCTACTATGAGTATTTTTTAATGTTTTGATTCACAAGTGCAAAGTAAACGCTATGAGGATTTCATTTAAAACCTAAAATTTTTCTGATCTTGATAAAGGAATAGACTCATTATCGAGGTTCTGAATCTCCTTGCGACGCTAAAAATTCTCGTGGATTATCGAACAAACCGCCTTTAAGTTTTAAATACCGTAACATTGTCCTGATATATTATTGAGAAGGAAGACGTGAAAATTATCTCTGTTGCTAAGAGTTCATCATAATTTTATTATGGTCAGTAATTGCCGAGAAAATCAGTGAAAGCAGGTATTGTAACATATATGCTAAGCAAATGATATGGCATTAAGATTTGATGTGCACTTGCTAAGCAAGGGACGTTGTGATGATGGCCTCCTTGTAGCCACATTTGGGCAACAATCGCTGTTATTGTGTTCTAATTTAGGCAGATTAATAACATAAGTTGCGTATGTCCGCTCATGACGTTTTAACATCACTAGAAGAAGCATTCATTATATCTCAGGAGGTCAGTTGGATTTGGTAAGTTTAGGTTAAGCGGGCCTTATGCAAGCACCAGCTCTTGCTCAAAGGCAGCCCGTAATTGTAAGTTGAAAGGAATGTCTTGGTGTGGACCTCTGTACACTGAACATCCAACAGAGACGAGATAGGTTTAGAGGCAATGTCTCTACATACATACCTTGAACCCAGCTGACACAAGCTGTAAATTGAGTAATTTTTCGATCAAAAAATTATGTAAGGTTTGAAATATTTTACGAGAGAGGATGGGAATCATAAATTGCACGAATATGCCATAATTAGGAAATTCATAATTCTTAAACATTCTGTTGAAAATACGCGGCGCCGTCCAGGACAGATAATGCTGACTGCCAAGATGATTTCAAGATCTGAGATTAGTTTTTAATTACCACTTTTGGGGGTATATTTGTTATATATGTATGTGTGTGTGTGCATAGAAGATTAGTTTATCTTTGATAGCTTAACAGGAACTACAAGAGATCTTTAACTATCTGAAAAGCTATCGGTGTTGCTGTGCTGAGTGTAACCGTTGAATGTCGCCCTACCCAAACTAGGGTCAGTAACGAAAGGGGTCTCTGGTTGTTCAAAAGAATCCAACTGAACGTGCCTTCTCTGAGTATCCCCACCCACCACCAACATAACTCCTCCATTCCCCTCCCCCTCCCCCCTTCCCCGTTTCCTTTGAAATGAGATGCTTTGGTTGTCTAATCACTTTCAGTTTTGCCTCCTCATGTCCGTCTCTGTTTCTCATTCACTCCTGCGAAGCTGCGCTACTTTACAGCTTTCCTCCGGGAATGATTTGATGACGTGATATTTTCGTCGATGATTTGTACAATGCGTCTCTTGATGTGGAGACATTAACGGGGTAGACATGATTGTCTCATATCCATCCTTACTACGATAAAGTTACTGTGAACTATATGTGTGTATGTATATATATATATATATATATATATATATATATATATATATATATATATATATATATATATATATATATATATATATATATATATATATATATATATATATATATATGTATATATATGATATACATACGTAACCACGCACACATACACATGTAAACACACACATACACACACACACACACACACACACATATATATATATATATATGAGTTCATTAATCGAGAAACATGCTATGCGCCATTTTTTTAAAACTGAGCATTAATTAACGTGACTGAAAGTCTGCTAATTTCAGCTCGAAACAACACTTGTACTTGTCGCGGTATGATCCTACATTTATTTCTGTTTGGAGCCAATTTTATGTAAGTAATGCCAGCATAACAATTATTGAAAAACACCTCTTAGTTTTTTAGATATTTACAAAAATGTTTCGGATATGTCGTATTTTTTGGACTGAAATTCCCATAGGCTATATTAAAATCTTTCTAGGTGCTCTGCACAAGGATATACTGCATGAATGGACATCCGCTACCAAGAGACCCATAAGTTGTTATCGGCAGTGTGCAAGATCCTAAGAGTACCGTCTCCCTTTCCTCAGCTTATAGTTCTCGATCACATGTTGCGTGACGTCACGTGACTCGGCTTTCTCCCTATGGAATTAATAGAAGGAGCCCCAGTTCAGTAAGGTTTCGCGCGTTCGCCTCGCAGGGACATATCTTGAACCTGATAGCGCCCCGTGAACCGCTGAGCTCGGTATCGGGTCGGATTTTAGGGCCGAAAGACTCCCTAATCCCGAGATAGCCTTGGAATGGTGTTTGATCCTAATGCTGTTTGCGTTTGGTATCTGATCCTCTGTGCTTTGTGACTTATAGAGTAACGTGGTGTATATACGCATATGCAGCAGTAATGTTTTGTTTTTGTTGATGTGGTTAGTGAGATATTATTATTGATGATGTTATAGTTTACGTTATTATTCACAGCCTTTCTGTTCTTCCAGCGTGAAAGTAATATTGTTTTGGCAGAAGTTCGTGATCGTTGTGCAACTGAAGTGATCTCTTTGGTAATTTTAAGGGATGTGTAAACGCTCATATATATAGTTTATAAATACTTATTTTTGTGGGCTATCCTTATAAAAATCTGCATGTAAATGTAAATGTCAAAGTAAATAACAAAAATAACAAGGTGTTTAGTTCACGAAACGATAATTGTGTGATTGTGTACACACACTGATAATCATTCATATATATATATATATATATATATATATATATATATATATATATATATATATATAATGATTTGCATATCTTTATGATAAAAAGGGGCGAGAAGGTGGCAGTTGTCAAGTGGTCAAACCTGTTTGCTATGGAAGGCTAGAGAGAGAAATATGTAAAATAAAAAAAAAAAAAGCGAAAACTGGCTCCTGGTATTATGTACTAGCAACACTCTGAAGGCCATATAAGATGGTCCAATGAAGCCCACGTGGAATTTTACTACAACGCATGCGTCAAGTGAACCTTTTTTTTTTAAGTTTTCTTTTTCCATAAGGGTATCATGGCTGTTACTGACGCACCCATACGAAAAATGTAAAATTGATATGTCCTTTTAAAATGTTATTATTATTATTCGGTTATTTTATTATTATTATTTAGAAGATGAACCCTATTCATATGGAACAAGCCCACCAAAGGGGCCATTGACTTGAAATTCGAGCTTCCAAGGAATATGGTGTTCGTTCGATTTTAGAGAGTTGAAATAATCATAGATAAA
>NC_089768.1:12715000-12730000 GCF_040412425.1 Macrobrachium rosenbergii | reverse complement strand
ATATATATATATATATATATATATATATATATATATATCAGGTTGAAGAGGTAAAGGCATGCGTGTCTCTTACAAGAACAAGTTTATTCTGCCAACGTTTCACATCACATGATGCATCCTCAAGGCTGGAAATTACAGACAATAAATACTTAAAATGTCACTTCCACAATGGGAAAAGCTTCTTTAAAAATTTTTTAAAAATTTTTAAACATTTACAACTACAAAAAAATTAAAACAAGAACTTGAAAGGAACACCTACCAAGGCAAGAGCTAAAAAGTGACTAGAAAGACAGGGAGGAAATAAACAAACGAAAGAAACCTATAACGAACGTGGAGAGTAAACAAACAGGCAGTTATGCTATAAACAGTTGTCTGGACGACGATTGGGTGTTTAGTGTTGGTACATTAGTTTTTATGAAAAGCGACTCCAACACCATCAACTCGTCGTCCTTACGGGCAGATCCAATAATTTTAAAATCATTAATATCCAAGCGGGTACCACAAATCTTGGAATGATTCCTGAGATGTTTGTCGGGTCTGTTTCCCCTGCGATTCTTCTATATATATATATATATATATATATATATATATATATATATATATATATATATATATATATATATATATATACATACATATATACATACGTACATACATACATACGTTCATACATACATACATACATACACAACATACATACATACTGTGTGTATAACCTGTCACAGGTATAAAATTACGCTCTTATCGTCTTTGGCATACCTTATCCATTCTCTAATGTTGTACAAAATTCACTTGTAAGGCATCCAGGGTTTATATCATGTTACTCTGTCCTCCGATCCCCGTGTTGTATCACCTGTGCATCACCCGTGGCTCTTCCTCGCCGAGGGAAAGTCAAGAAACACTGAACAGTTTCTGTATTGCTTTTTGCTGAATTGGGCGAAATGTGTTTTTCATCCCAGATCTTTTATTTTCTTAGCGCTTCTGAAACTTTCTCTGCCAAGAAATGTAAGTGGGGCTCTTGCCGTTTTTTCATTTGTGATGTTTTTATAACAGGTTCTGGGTTTTTCGTTAGTTAACGAAAGGAATCTTAGAGTTGCAAGAAAAGATATGTGGTGTTAGAACAGTTAGATCATGATAGATATGATTTCTTCGTATCATTTCTGTCCTTTATTTATATATTTTTTTTTAATATTAACGGTATTGCCAACAAAAACGAATTATTTCCATGAATTTTTCGTGGAAAGAAAAGTTCGGTATAAGACGATATCAGATACTTTTACATTTGTGTGTGTGTGTGTATCTTTCATAAAGTGATCCCATTTACTGATCGTAAGATATTGTTCTTCCTCAAGGTCTCTGCATGCTGTAAACAACCTTGTGTAGAGAACCTTGTCATGAAGGACATATAGTCAACCGAACATACTATAAAGTGTCCACTGACCTCGAAGTACGTCTAATCCATTAGAACGATTACGATACTTCCGATGTGTGTCAGCCTTCAGATTATGACGCAATTGGGGAGAAGTAGGCTACCCAAAACACCCGTACCAAGAATTTGGCAAGAGTCAAATGCTTTCGTAATTCCAAGCGGAAAGCACTCGAACCCTCAGAGCATTTTGCCAACAGACTGCTTAAGAATACTTAAGAGAGCGAGAGAGTGTATGCAATAGATTTCGTTGTATATAAAAGAAATACACACACACACACACACACACACACACACACACACACACACACACACACACATACACATATATATATATATATATATATATATATATATATATATATATATATATATATATATACATACATACATATGCTGGTAAAAAGTGTATACTTCTGAATTGGTAGGAGAGAGAAGAGAACAACCAGGAAAGTGCTGGATAGATGGAGTGGAGGCATTTTAAAAGAACGGGTTCAGTTTCCAGGAAATCAGGAGAAAGAGCACAAAGTGGGGGTGAATGGCGCAGCTGAAGTAACGGTATTCAGGACACTGCTGATGACACTTCTGTGTAGGTGTATGAAGCTAGTGTTGTCTAAGTTTCCCGCACAGTGGTTCAACCACGATCAAGTAGTTTAGGGTGTAAATGAGTAGTGATTTTTTTTTCTAAAGTGACCTCCTGCTAGCGTATATATATATATATATATATATATATATATATATATATATATATATATATATATATATATATATATATATATATATATATATATATATATAATCCTTAGTCCACAAATGTAACTTTTCAGAAGGAATTTAATCTGATGCATGACAGTTTTCTAAGTCATCGCTTCCCTGGGCAAAATTTACAGTAAATTTAATGATTTTCCGACACAGTACCGTGAATACATGAAAGAAGCTTGACTGAGAACTTGTACTTCATAACTTGAATCTAGTGTTTGCGTCCGTACTTCTTACCGTTTCATAGAGCATCTTTTTTTAATGAGAATTGTGACAGATGCTGCGCTTTTTCTCACGAGCGATCAAGTGTTTTCTGCTAGGAATCATGAATGAATTAGAATTTTGCCAATTTTTGATAGAGTTTAGTAGCATACGCTTAAGTAATTTTTCATGTTCTGTCATAATTTGTAAGTCCGAAACATATCGGAAATCTGATGTTTGCATGGATTTGTCCTACTCAAAAGACTATGGAAATTATATGATTTTTTATTGGCAAGATATTAGTTCGTAAGCAACGATGAAATTGTCATGCACGGCAGGTTTTCCTTATTTCGCCATCAAGGACCTGTTTATTATGTGAAAGACTTTCGTTCTGAAATGAGAGAATTATTTTTATCTTCCTTTAGCATGCAGATACCTGTCGTAAAGATAATTAGCCTAACCTGCCACTAAGGTAATATGATCCCTCATTCCTTATTCTAGACATCTGCAGGTGCCAGTAAGCGTGAGCTGTCACGTTAGTGGGGTGGGACTCGAAATAATATTACGGGCGGGGTGTCCTACGAGTCAACCACCCCCCCCCCTTTTTTTTTTTTACAGAAAGTGTAAGAAGATCGAATTGTGGTTAAGCCTGTTAAGAGGTATGAAATTCTAAGTGAATTTTGATATTCCTCTAGAAAGGGTAACAGGATGACAGGAATATTACAAACACTGGAAATTCTTTAAACTTTTAAGAATAGGTCATTCTAGGAATATTACCATCACTAGAAATTCTTTAAAATTTCAAGAATAGGTCATCTAATAGAACGAAAATTCCTCAGATAAAAATGAAAAGCGAGTTCATAATTCTGTCGAGCACAAATGCTATATACGAGTATTAAATTCAGGTCTGTTATCTGTTGCTTGCAGAGAACCGTGATTCAGTGGGATCCTGTCAGTGCAATTTGTTTAACATTTATGGGCATGAGTCTGAATCTTACGTACCCTTTTCCGCTTAGATTTGCAGTTATACAGTAGGAAGTGTCACTTCCAGCGTTACGTATCTTGCATTTTTTTTTTAACCAACTTTCGGAATTCACTCCTTGTTGTTAGTAGACTAGGGATCTCTCTCTCTCTCTCTCTCTCTCTCTCTCTCTCTCTCTCTCTCTCTCTCTCTCTCTCTCTCACACACACACACACACCACACACACACACATATGCTTATTCAAGCAGCACTATAAAAAGTCAGGTAATAAGACTAAACTTTTAACGTCGTATTCGTGTGCGGGGTGGGTGTGTGTGTCTGTGTTTTAAAAGAATGTTTTCGTTTCTTCGGCAAACATTTAGTAGGTTTTTTCGTGCTGAGTCATTTTTTCTCATATAAAAATTTCATAGTCGAGTTGCAATCGAGCCTGAATCATGTACCCTGTGACTGAGTGAACATAATCCAGTAGTTTTTTTTTGTGACTTTGTGAGATTTACAGTGGTAATAATACAGGTTCTGGACACGCATATATCTTGCCAGTGTCATTATTGTGGAAATAAGAAATGGATACTCCTTGTCTGAATGGTATCGGAAACCCGGCTTTTAGCGAAAACGTTTCCACCCTTTTCGCAACCTTGTGTACCACTGCCTGTCGTCGTTTACTGCTGAGCCGTGAAAATGAAGACCTTCTACAGTAAGGCTGCGTCCACACGATTCAACTTTGTTCGATGAACTTTGCTTCCTATCGAGCAAAGATCGGCAAAGGTTTTTATGCTGGTGTCCAAACGATGACAGATTGACAATTGAGGCAGTGTGAGCCTGGGTGCTGACGGCAGCAAGAGTGATTGATGTGCGAGAAAATGGAACGTTATATACATCGCTTATCGCATCCCGAAGGCATGGGTATTGTTGATATAACTCTATCAAGTTCAAAGTTAACTCACGAGACCAGTAAACCTTGGACATGTTTAAATGCGGGGAATAACAGAAATGATAGCTCATTGACATTGATGACCAACGTAACTTCGTACGCCAGACAACGTCTTCTCTAAACACATCCCCCAATCTTAATTGCAACGAGCAAAGCCTCGTTACTTCGATAATCATACGAAAAAAATCCATACAAAACTTGCTCACCGTTTCACCGCTTCTGACGTCACATTGAACAAAGTTCGATCGTGTGGACGCAGCCTCAGACCTACTAAACGAAGCAGGGTGAGATTTTGTGGTAGCAAATTTTTCCCCTTCAGTGCTCGGAGTCTTGCAATGAAAAATTTTTAATCAATAATCAGTAACAATAAGCTGTATTGATTATAATTTGAGAACCTTTTAGGGAAACAGGAAATCTGATTTGATTGAGCTAAGTGCCCATATCTATAAAACAGTATTTTGGTTCCTATACTGATGTTCCGTTTTATCTCCAGCATCCGTTGTGTACCCCAGGATGACAAAAATTAATAAAATAAACTCGAGTTTACTGTCTCCGGGGGGCACCTTGCAATCATGAGGAAAGCAGGCATCACACTTATTCTTCGTAAACTGGTATCCATGAGAATGACGATGAAGTTTGAGAATGATGTTTGAAGTTTTGTCGAATACTTAGGAGTTGATTACAGGGCGGCAATTTCCCGAGATGTAACCGAGTTCCTAGACCTTTCCCTGAAAATAATAGATTATTTTCTTGAAAATAATCTATTATGTTTCCCACACCCAAATTATTATGATTGTAAGAAATATAACTTTACCTAACCAAACCTAACCTGACTTAACATAACCTAACCTAGTGGCATGGCTAAAAAAAAAAAAAAAAAAACCGGGCTGGTGCAATATTAGCATACATCTCAGGAATTTGCTACTGGGCGCAATTTTCTAATATCTCAAGTTTTCATAACTTACGAAGGATTCCTCTTTTCAGTTCGGATAACTGCGACTCATCTTTGCAAGTCGTCATTTAGAATGCTGTACTGATTTAGCGTTTTCTTTTATTGTGAACAGTTTAACTTGCCATGAGTAAGTTTTGGTTTTCAAGTTCAAACTTGGGCGTATGGGACTTAAACTGCTAACGCATGCGCCGTCAGTGCACCTCACGCGCGGTGCACTGTAAGCATTTCTTAAGGTTCTTGCAGCGTTCCTTCGGCCTCTAACTGCACCCCTTTCATTCCTTTTACTGTACCTCCATTCATATTCTCTCTCCTCCATCTTACTTTCCACCTTCTTCTAACAGTTCTTTCGTAGTGCAGCTGCGAGGTTTTCCTCCTGTTACACCTTTTAAACCTTTCTCTCACTTTTTCTTTCAGCGCTGAATGACCTCACAGGTCCCAGCGCTTGGCCTTCGGCCTAAATTGCATATTCTCTATTCTTGAAGAGGTTACCTTTCCGTCGGCTCTTTTGATGGCAGGCGTTCCTAACTTGCCTCAGACATTCCTGGGTCGGCACCATTGGCCAATAGAAAGAATTATCATTTATAATCAAAGTCTTCTTTGGTGTGTTTTGGGCACGATCTCGATGGGGAGAGTCTCACGTCTCATCGCGAGGACTCATTTCTATCTTGGACTTCGTCTCTAACAAAACTGATAGAGAAAAGGATTCAAGTTGTTATATTGTCATAACTGATATTGCTTGTTATCAAGAAGTGGAATCAAGTTTGTTTGATTATATATATATATATATATATATATATATATATATATATATATATATATGTGTGTGTGTGTGTGTGTGTGTGTATGTATGTATGTATTTATACATTTATACATGCGTATTATGAATATATATTTGTATATACTGTATGTGTATATATAAACAAAAATATACATACATATACAGTATGTATATATATACAATATATATATATATATATATATATATATATATATATATATATATATATATATATATATATATATATATATATGGATGTTTGTACATATGTGCATATATATGTCTAAATGCACACACATAAATATATATACATACATATATGTATATATTTGTATATACATATATATTAGTTTTTCGCTAGACCACTGTACGTTCTCACAGTTGAAGCTGTCATGATTGGTAAATTAACATTGTTCTAATTAAAATACTAATTCTTTAAATAGTTCAGTGATCCCAAAGGGCTTAAAATGATACTGAGCCGCTGCGTACATCTGTACGCAGCACATCTTAAGCATGGTTGTTTGAAGCTCTTTAGAGAACGCTTACGTGTTCTATAAAAAGACTGGCAGTGACAGCCTTTGACTTAGGGTAGCCCTTTGTAGGTTCGCAACTCATGGAACCTCTTCCTGGTCTCGGCTCCTCTCTCCTTCTCTGCTTCTTAGCACATCGTTGCCCTCGCATCAAAGTTCTTGATGACTTTAGAGGTGTAATTATATTTTCTTTAGCAAATAGGATTGATGAAGCTCTGCAGTGCGTATTAATGCATCTGTGAAATGAGACGATAAGATTGTTTAAGTTCTGCAGTTCGTGTTGTTGCTTCTGTAAAATGAGACTTTTTTTTTTTTTATTTAAACTTTGGTTGGTTAGTTTAATCAAACTGGCTTTGTGCCCGTGTTGGCCATTACCCGAAGGTTTGGTAAGTACAGAAAGGTTTAATTAACCTGTTGTTAACCTGTGGCCTTCCCAACCAGTGGAGACGTTTGTCAATTTGAAGTGTGGTCTCTTTTACTGTACTTAGTGGTGCCAGATTATTTTAAAAATGCCGGGGGATGTTCATCCTCATTTTCTTCGTCAGGATAGTATTCCTACACGGAAATAGTTCGGCGTTCTGTTGCAGTTACGTAATACTGATCAAAGGACAATTGTCTGACTAATACAAAATTTGGAATAATCTATCTTGTACTCTGAGTATACCGTATGAAGTGCTTAAATAATATTTGATATATAAGGAACTGTTAATTATGATACCCTTGTCCAGTCTATTTCTACACCGTATCGTCCTTCTCTTGCCACCGAGATGTTTTACTATCTTGGCCAACCGGTTGTTATTGCAGCGTCCGAGTTCATTGGTTAGACAGGTGGGCAGACTACAACATAAACACGTCTCGTAATGACTCATTGGGTTCACCCAGTCACCAGACGAGAGGGGAAAAAAAAAAAAAACAGAAAACAACTCAGTGCTTTTCATTTTCTATTTAGTTTGGTTTTGAAGGACACAGGTGACGTGAGACAACATGTCATGCGGCGGAAAATTTCTGTGAAACACGTATATATGAAAAGTCAGACTATCTGCTGAGGGCCATAAAGGCGTGATAATAACTCCTCAATAACTTCTCATTAGAAACAGTAGATGGGCTCTGCTTGATGTTGAAAACAGCGTTACGGTTAAGTACGTTATGCATTGAAATAAAGTAAAAGATGGTGGTTGCATGATATGTGTACTGATCGTGCAAGCCATCCCACGGGGTATATAGGTGTTTCATCTGAAGAAATTCCCCTGTTGGTGAATCATACGATCAGAAAAAATTATTCTTCAATAAAAAACGAAAGGCGGACGATAAAAAATGGATGGGTTCGACCATTCAAAAAAAAGAAGAAAGGGAATTTGTGTTAGAAGAAAGAAAGAAAGAAAAGGGCTTGCCTTCCTTGAGGCTGTGATGGTTATCATTGTTGAATTACTCAAACGTCTCAGTGGATTCTCGCACACTTACGTGTGAGCTACAGTAGATTACCGTAATTTACTATAGCGAGAGATGTATTCAAAGCAATCTCGCAGAAGAGAATCGACTGCATTGCGAGATGATTTTCGGCCATGATTTGTAGGTTTTCGTCGATAGTTTTAGTGCATTTGAGCCATGTGATTGAAGTTGTTGTACATGCATATTCATATCAGTTGTGGTTTTATTACACAAGTATCTCGTTGAGATAAAGAGAAGGATATGAAATTGTAAACCGGTTGATAATGAATAATGTTAACACATCTCAAAGAAAACGTGTATACGGTATAAGCCCTGTCTCTAATCTTGTTAGCAGTATCATTAGACAGGATGTTTGCAATGAGCTGTTAACATTCCTCCGCTTTTATAGTGTTTTTTTTTTTTTTTTTTTTTTTGCTAGTACCACTATACCGTATATAGTGCGAAACTATTTGGTTCCATGTGTTAAATCGTTTCTTTGTATTCAGGAGCTAACGGAGTCTTCACTTCTTGCTTCATTGATTTTCACTGCTGCGTCTTTTTTTTTCTGGATAAAATAGGCCTATATCAGAATGCTTTTGTCATTCACGCAAGAGGATGCCTATTATGTTCTCGTAATGTCTCGCCTCTTCTACTACAGTTTCTCTTGAAATGGTGAGACCTCGTACTCTTTCAAACTCTCTCGTAGGTGGGTAGTGCCGTCATTGCACTTCACGGGGTGCACTGTAGGTTTTAGTAAAAGTTTCTTGCAGCGTCCCCGCGGCCCCTAGCTGCAACCCTTTTCATTCCTTTACTATACCTCCATTTATATTGTCATTCTACCATCTTGCTATCCACCCTCTCCTAACAATTATTTCATAGCGCAACTGCGAGGTTTTCCTCCTGTTACACCTTTCAAACCTCTTACTCTCAAATCCTTTCCATCGCTGAAGGACCTCATAGGTCCCAGTGCTTGGTCTTCGGGCTAAACTCCATATTCCATTCCATTCTTTCAGACTCAGCACAGATGCTCTCAACACTCTCCGGAAATTGACTTGAGGGTCAAAAACGCTCTGGTAGGAGCCTCCCTCAAGACCTGTTCATAAATGAGAACCAAAAGTTGAGTAAGTTAGAACTGAAAAAGTAGATCAGCTAGGCGAGGAGAGATGAAAGGGAACGGGTGAAAAGGAAAACCCAGAAAGCAATGCAGCTGGCGAATAAGAGTCGCTGTTAAGCCTACTGTATTAAGTCTACTGTGTCCCGCGCAATATCAGCAATGACGGTACCAAAAAGTGCTCAAAGTTTCACACGGCCTGAAGCGCTTCTTCTTTAAACAGGCTTTCTTCTTTATTACCGGGCATTACTTCGCTTATTTATCTGAATTATGCATCAATAAAGTCCATTTAGCTTGGTTGTTATATTTAAAGCCCTTTGTTAGCCGAGTTGGTTGAGCTTCAGACTGTCATTCGATGGGCCGGAGTTCAATTCTCGCGGCCGGCTGATGAAGAGTTAGAGAAATTTATTTCTGGTGATAGAAATTCATTTCTTGCTATAACTTGGTTCGGATTCCACAATAAGCTGTAGGTCCCGTTGCTAAGTAACCAACTGGTTCTTAGCCACGTAAAATAAGTCTAATCCTTCGGGCCAGCCCTAGGAGAGCTGTTAATCAGTTCAGTGGTCTGGTAAAACTAAGGTATACTTAACTTTTTTGGATGTTATTATTGAAGTGTCTTTTTTTTTCAGACACAGTTGTTCATTTTCCGCAAATATGGCTATCGAGCATGGTAGCCTCTACGCCATAGTGTATTTGTAAATCTACAAATTGTTTTGGTGAATTTAGGCTGTTAAATGAAGATTTCATTCCTAGAATATATTTGTAAAATGAAGTAGGATGAAGTACACTTTGACTGTTTTGATTTAATTCATGTTTTTGTCATTTTGGTGAAGATATCGGGCAGCTTTTCTTCGCCTTTCTTCCCGTGTGAACGATGTCGATCTCCGGCTGCAATATGACGAATATATTGTCCTTCAATTCTTCTACTATTACTTTCTCCTTTGCGCGGACACGCAAGCCAAGACGACGAAAGATGCCAGGAAATCCGTCCTTGAGGCACTCCTTTAGGTTGCTGGAAAGTGGACCGCTAGCTCCTGTAAAAGTACCTCTAAACACTCTCCTTCTGACAGGCCATATCCACAAAAGAAACAGTTAGCTACATATGATTCCCTTTTATATCTAACTTCATACAGTCGGTACAATCTCGACAGTCAGTCCGATTTCAAATCAGCCTTTGATTTATTTAACATACCCTGATTGGCTGCGTTTCAGATTAAATCAGTACAATGCTAGTATGATTAACATTCCATTATAATGTTTAACTCCATAATATACTCTGCGAACGAAATATTCCTTTAATGACTTCAATAAACCCAAACAATTTTCTGTTACAGATATTGGCTAGGCCCTAACATCTGGGAATAACTGCCTCTGGGATATAACAATATATATATATATATATATATATATATATATATATATATATATATATATATATATATATATATATATATATATCAAGAGTATTACTTTGCCAAATGCGTAAACATGCTGTACAGGAGGAAAGGAATATGCTGCCTTTCTGCAGAAGCGATTCTGCCCAGGTGACACCGTGAGCACCATTTGGTGGCATTATTGCTGCCTTGGCATCACCAGATGCTGGGAATAAAAAATCGTCCGTGTGGCAACGCCCGTAGATTTCTTGTGCATAAGCTTTAAATCTACGTTCATGATACTAACGAAACTTTCATCTATATCGGAATTTGCAGTCCAAATTATTTCTTAAACAGTTGTATTTTGGTACCCCGGAATTGGAAAAATTATGAAAACTTTCTCTTGTGCAACTGAATGCTTTACGGTAACTTATATAAAAGGATAAGTGACAAAATTAGTGACAAAGTCCTGTCACGCAGACACATTTTTATATAAAAGGATAAGTAACAAAATTAGTGACAAAGTGCTATGGAACATTTTTTTTTTTTTTTTTTTTTTTTTTTTTTTTGTATATTTAGCATTTTCCCTTTTGAGAGTATTCAAAGAAGCCAGTATAATTTAGTCTTCTGAAGCTTTTCATAAATCGAAGAACGGTAATTAATGTGTTGTGCTGAGCCTTTTAAAATAAAAGTGCTGTAATTAAATACTATTGGAACCCTAAAATCTCTTTCGTAAGGTTTACAGTTTTTACAGTTTTTCCCGTACCGGTACATTTGTCTTGCAAACATTGTTAAAGAGTATTTTGAAAACATTAATTGCAAACAATTGTTGAAGGAAATTAGTATTACTTGTTCTTTTTTTCGCAGACTGGAAGACAGCAAACAACTTGAGTTTGTAGCGTGAATTTACGGCATTTCCTTGTGTTTGCAGCTGATAAAATAAAAAAAAAAAAATAAAAAAATAATAATAATAATAATAATAATAATTATTATTATTATTGTTGTTGTTGTTGTTGTTGTTGTTGTTGTTGTTGTTGTTGTTGTTGTTAATGTTAGTGTTGCCTCTGCTGTATTATTATTATTGCTGTTGTTGTTGTTGTTGTTAATGTTAGTGTTGCCTCAGCTGTAAATATAAACACAGCGCCTTACATAATAATAATAATAATAATAATAATAATAATAATAATAATAATAATAATAATGAGACTATGCGGCAGAACGAGAAAAAGCATGAATGATGAATAATGATGATAATGAGGGCTATTGTAACGTGTTAGTCGTAGAACTGGTAGCAACAGAAGATGTAGTCGGAGATATGCGTAGCGATCGGCTACTTTCTATTTCAGTCCTGTCTCTCTCGCAGTATTTTCACTTAGCAGGAAATCCCCGCTAGACGATCCTCTGGTACTAGGTACCTAATGCATTGGCAAGTGTGAGGGTCTAAGACTCTAAGCAATGCCAGGGGACCTACCTCACTCTCTTTTGTCCCGCTTTGTTTATCCAACTTCAAATTATCTTCGTGTGTTTTGTTTTCCAGATTCAGAATATCTTTCCCTAGCTTCCAGTTTCCTGTCCCCACTTTATATTCTCTCTCCACAAATATATTTCCTCTCTGAACTTCCTAGTAGTTTTCCCTGACTTAGAAGTATCCCTCTCAACTTCAGATTATCTTTCCCTAACTTCACTTCTGTCTTTTTCTGGTTCAGAATATATTTCCCTAACTTCCTGTATCTTCCCCACTTTACATTCTCTCCCCCCAACTATATATCTTTGAACTTCATAGTATTTTTCCCTGACTTAAAAGTATCTTTCCCTAACTTCGTAATCTCTTTATACCTAAATTAATTTCTTTTCTGAACCTCCGTATTATCCTTCCATAACTTCATATTACCTTTTCCTAACTTAATTTCTTTGCTGAATCTCTATAGTATCTTCCTATAACTTCATATTGCATTTCCTATCTTCATTTTTTTGCTAAACCTCTATAGTATTTTTCCATAACTTCATATTGCGTTTTCCTAACTTCATTTCTTTGCTGAACCTCTATAGTATCTTCCCATAACCTGATAGTCTCTTTACCTAACTTAATTTCCTTTCTGAACCTGTAAAGCATCTTTCTATAACTTCTTGTTACGTTTTCCTAACTTCATTTCTTTGTTGAACCTCTATAGTATCTTTCTATAACTTCATATTACGTTTTCCCAATTTTATTGCCATACCTCTATAGTATCTTTGCTGAAGTCTCTTTACCTAAGTATTTCTTTCTGAATAATCTTTCTATAACTCCATGTTACGTTTTCATAACTTCATTTTTTTGCTGAACCTCTATAGTATCTTTCTATAACTTCGTATCACCTTTCCCTAACTTCATTTCTTTGCTAAACCCCAATAGGATCTTTCCATAACTTCATATTACGTTATCTTTCTATAACTTCGTATCACCTTTCCCTAACTTCATTTCTTAGCTAAACCCCTATAGGATCTTTCCATAACTTCATATTACGTTTTCCTAATTTAATTTTTTTGCTGAACCTATATAGTATCTTTCTATAACTTCTTACCACCTTATCCTAACTTCATTTCTTTGCTAAACCTCTATAGTATCTTTCCATAACTTCATATTAACGTTTTCTTAACTTCATTTCTTTGCTGAACCTCTAAAGTATCTTTCCATAACCTGATAGTCTCTTTACCTAAATTCATTTCTTTGCTGAACCTCTATAGTATCTTTCCATAACTTCATATCGCCTTTTCCTAACTTCATTTTTTTACCCAACCTCTTATTCCCTCTTCCAACTTCATTTTTTCCAACTTTCTGTGACCGACTGCAACGTTTTTGTTTCTGTGAAAAAAGTTGACCGTTTTTTGAAAATGATTTATTAGTTTTTGTCTGAAGGCAATGTTACTGTAAATTCACCAATACCACCTGTTCAAATTACTGACCTTTCATTAGGCAGGCAGTATGAACACAAGAATGTATCGTCTTCAGTACATTTTTATGAGAATAAAATTCAGTAAAAGAGCAATAGAACTGAAATGCAGCACCTATAAAAAAATAAAAACAAAATAAATCATTGTGATAAGGAACCGGCAAGGTTGAAACGTACAGAAATATGTACACGTAAATCAAAAGCATCTCTCTCTCTCTCTCTCTCTCTCTCTCTCTCTCTCTCTCTCTCTCTCTCTCTCTCTCTCTCTCTCATTGCACCAAAACAGCTACCAGGCTTCTCGAGGAAGTGTGCAGCTTGTCCATTATCTTACTAATCTCTAATAGAATAATATGCAATTTTATTATTCTAGACAGGTTCTTTCCTGAAATAAAATTTACTGCCAGTAGATAAAGTGAGACTTTGATGAGGTCGACTAGTTTTTAAAACTTACGATCGTCGCGGTTCAGTGCCTCAGGTGAGAGAATTCGACAAGGAAAAGTGGGAAATGAGGTACCATAGAAAAGATTAAAGCAAAAGGGAGCAGGATTACCAGACCCATTCGTCTTTTGTATATGGCTTTTTAAGGCTTGGCTTGTTTTTGTCGTTCGTTCCACGTGACTGACCCACAGACAAGATGGCAAGGTAAAAAAAAAAAAAAAAAAAAAAAAAAAAAAAAAAAAAAACAGGAAACGGGACAAGCATTATGAGAAAAAGCTGAAGATGGTTTTAGATGTTTATCGTTAAAGATGTAAAGAAAATATTTTAATAACGATATCAATCTCAATAACAGCAGGACAAGTAAAAGTAGCAGTAGTAGTAATAGTAATAGTATCATTTGTTAGAGTGCTGACAGAAGCATTAGTGCTAGTAGTTGTAGCGGTGGTAGTGGAAGCTCCAGTTAACATATGAATAAATACGCTTTATTTAAAAATATATATTTTGAAAATGAATATCAGTTAAAAAAACAGAAAAGCAATACTGTCCTAACATGGAAAACTGCAATATCTGCAAAATTTTCGAAATTGAGATATGCCACCAATTGGGCTCGTGAAACACTAAAGACACGAGTTACTGCAGTTTCAGAATGATTCTTCTGTGCTTTCCACGAGTATTAAGGGGGTCCCATGTGCAGTATCTGCAAAAGCAGTAGTAAGGCAAGGGAAAACGGTATCTGCCATTTTTCTCAGTTTATTGTTTTTGCAAATACTGCAGTCTTACATTTTAGGGCAGAATAGACTTCATTTTGAAAATGAATATCAATTCATAAAAAAAAAAAAACAGAAAAGCAATAGACTTCAGTTCGCCCAAACATGCGCAGTGCAAATTGGTAACAACCGTGTCAATCTCCCTTCTAAGAAGAATATCGACAGGTAATTCAGTGCACGCCTCCAGTGAAGTAGTAATTCCTAGTTGTCTCGCTAGACAAGAATTGCCCGAAAGTCTTGTTCAACTGGAAGCGCCAGTAGGACAGTAGCGGGTGTAGAACTTCTACTCAGATTTCTACTCGATGATTATTAGCCTATCGCTCAAAATTTAGCCCGTGAGCCGATTCTATGAAGCTTAGCAAGTATGTAAAATATATATACTTACTCCAGTGTG
>NC_089768.1:12617500-12712500 GCF_040412425.1 Macrobrachium rosenbergii | reverse complement strand
GTTAACTTTTAACGAAAAGAGGGCACAGT
The DNA here is from genome assembly GCF_040412425.1 of Macrobrachium rosenbergii. Taxonomy (NCBI): domain Eukaryota; kingdom Metazoa; phylum Arthropoda; class Malacostraca; order Decapoda; family Palaemonidae; genus Macrobrachium; species Macrobrachium rosenbergii. The sequence goes on along the minus strand of NC_089768.1, from coordinate 12,712,471 downwards.
CCGAAAGTTGTTGTATCAGCACTTATTCGTAGTTATCGAATTTAGCATGTATTATTATTTAAGTTTAAGTTGCATATATTTGTATGTTGAATTATCAGGTATAATTCTATGTAGGCTAAAGTGATACAAAGTACATAATCATAACACCTGTCTTTCCCTTATATCGTTTTTGTTTTTAAATATTAATGTATGATTTCATTTCTTTTCCAGGTAAGAAAACACTAGATAAGGACCAATGTTCACGTGAGTAGAAATTGCTTAAGTTAAGACTCTCATTGAATTTTCCTTTCAGGTTAAATGTGAAAGGGGTGATAGCATTTCATAGCATTTCACATCTGTGTAAGCAGCGGTACTTGGTTAGGTTATGTTTTGAGAACATTCAGTTTTATGTTAGTTCCTGTGTATTCAAAAAGCGCTGCTACAGTATTGCATAGTTTGACGGCTTGGCTATTTCCAATGCTCTGTGCAGTACCTAACTCAGTTTGCCTTTGCTAAGCAACATCTGGCGTTATGGAACACGCATGAGTGGGTCCCGGGAACCACGTAAATTCCGGAATGAACGAAGCAAAGGAAAGGCCGGGGGCCTGATCTAGCTCGCAACAATAGGATAATAGTGCAATGCGTGAGGAAGCATACGGCTAATGCTACGGTGTCAGCCGACATAATGACCATATCAGAACAGAGGGATACGGGTGGATGCGTTAATAACAATGTGTTCTGCCAAGATTTGTCGGCAACGTCTGACCGATGTTCATTTGAGGAAGACGGATGCTGCAGTGGGCAAGTCTCCGCGGTAGGTGGGCGATGTGATTGATATCTTTATTATGAAATTCTTTTACGCATTTTTTTTATCATGCGAAGTATTATATTTGTTTGCTAAGTTCACGGAGGGTTTATTTATTTATTTATTTATTTATTTATTTATTTATTTATTTAGTTTAGATTTAACGTGTTGCTATGATAGACATCACTTAACATATGCATTTGGGATGCGGTAGATCTTTAGAATTTAGCGTCTTTTCAAAAAGCGAAGCAGAATATTGCTATAGAGCTTTGGAGACGTTTATTAATGAGTGTTCTATAAAAAATTAGAAAGATTATTGTATGTTTCAAGCCTTTATAAAAAGACATGACTGACATTATTTGTACCATGAACTATCAGTGAGAGGCATATTAAGCTTTCGTAGTCATGCCCAGAAATTGACGTTCCAACGCTCTTTCTTTGAGATACCCCCAGCCTCTTGGAAAATGTGTCAGTCTCATCAATATTATTGGCACCCTTAGCATTCTTTTTGAAACTGCATACATCCTTTTTAGCATTCTTTTTGAAACCAAAGATCCTTTTTGAAACTGCATACGTCCTTTTTTTTTAGCATTATCTTTTTGAAACTGCATAGATCTTTTTTGAAACTGCATACATCGCTTTTTTTTATGATTCTTCTTGAAACTGCATACATCCATTTTGAAACTGCATACATCCTTTTTTTTATCATTCTTTGTGAAACTACATAGATCCTTTTTGAAACTGCGTACATCCTTTTTTGAAACTGCCTGGATACTTTTTAAAACTGCATAGATCCTTTTTGGAAATGCACAGACCTTGAAACTGCACATATGCTTTTTGAAAATGCCTAGATCCTTCTTGAAACTGCACGGATACTTTTTGACATTGTAGATCCATCTGTAAACTTCATAGATCCTTTTTGTAACTGCATAGATACTTTTTGAAACTGCATTCATCCTTTTTAGAACTGCATATAGATCCTTCTTGAAATTGCATAGATCCATCTTAAAACTACACATACCCTTTTTGAAACTGCATAGAACCTTCTTGACACTGCATATTGGACTCTGTTATTGATTCAGTTTTAGTTTTCCATTTATCAAGCTCACTTTCTTTTTGTATTGCATGGTACAGTTTTGTAAACTGATCAGAATTATCGCTTCTCGTCTCGATGGTACTTGTGAATTTTAGCTGGCTATTGCACCTTTCAAGGTTAGACGTTCTGAGACACTTAATAATTTCATTACTCTGCCCTAAAACGGAAGACTGCAGTACCTGAAAGAATACACTGAGAAAAATGGTAGATACTGCAGTTTTCCCTCGCCTTACTACTGATTTTGCAGATACTGCAAATGGGGCCCCCTAAATAAAGTATTGAAGAATCATCCTGAAAATGCAGTAACTTGTGTAATAGTGTTTCACGAGCCCAATAGGTGGCATATCTCAATTTCGAAAATTTTGCAGAGACTGCAGTTTTCCATTTTAGGTCATTACTGAACACTGCATATTTGTACAACTAGTCTTTAGGTGGTGCACGCATTGAAGAGCTCGTAGAATATTCGAGATCTTAATCCAAAAGCCAACGGAGAGTCAGATACAGTTTCTGCAGTATACTTTTATACTGCTAGATTTAGGTAGCCTTGTGTATGCACGGGTTCATGTGCATTAAAACAATTCTTATGCACAAAAGCGACCAGTGTAATCACGTCTAGGAATTTTCTAAAAGAAGAAAAACTAATCCTTCAGGGGTCACGCAGTAAGCTGCCAGTCACATTTACCGACAAAATGGGAAGCGCCATGATGTGCTTTTGTTGTTTTCAATATTTTTTATTTACTGTACATAGTTTAGTGCAAGGCAGTATAAGAAAATTTATCCCTACTGTAAACCGAATTTCCGATTACCATTGATTATCGGTACACACATTTATATATACATGTGTATGTATATACTGTATATATATAATATATATATATATATGTATATATATAATTATTTTCCATATCTTGATTTCCTTTGCATAAAAGGACAGGAAATGCCATTAAGAGTGGATCACATTTCGCCTCTTTTAGTGAACTACCTTGGCAGTTTTACATTTTTTCAAGAAATAGAAGTTGAATCTGCTTTTGCATCTTTGTTTTCCTTCATAACTTGAAATCCCCTAAACTATGAGGAGTGAACATTAATAAAAGGTTGAATAAAAAGAAAAGACATTGAACTCTACTTTCAAATCCATTGTGCTTGCAGTTACGAATTGGCACAATCAAATTTCGGAATCCTAGACATTACCTAAGCTAAATTCCTTGCAGTGTTATTTTTGTGCTTATATGATATTTATTGCAATCTATAAAACTGTGTCAACATAATACATCAAATTTAATTTGAGATCAGTTCTATTTAGATATGTTACCGAAGTTTCACAACAGCCTCTCAGGTTTTTTTTTTTTTTTTTTTTTTTTTTTTTTTTTGTCCGTAAACCACTTGTCGCCCAATCAGGAAAGTTCAGCATTGGTGGGTCTGTCCATTACCTGGATGGGTGACAGATAGGATATATGAGACGGCTCCTGCACATACCGTAAGCCCGTAGAACATCCGCAGAGCAGGGAACAGAGGCTAGCAACCTCATTCCAAAAATTCTGGCTAAGATATTAAGCCACAGTTACCTATTATATCGAATCAGCTCTACCTTGGGAATAGCTGATACCCAAATGAAATTATAAGTGCTAACTGCTTCTGCCGCGGTTAGTCATAATTTTCTCGTGATAGAAGTTATTCCCAATGTAAGGTGGATGCTGTATTTAGGCGCCGCAGTTGTACATGTCAGTTATAATTCCTTTAGGGTGTAAGTTATACTCAGGGTAGGTGAATTCGATAAGTAAGGGGTATTTGTTGCTTAATATATTTGATTATGAAAAAGTTCCTGTGTTTATGAGACAAAACTATCATTATATATATATATATATATATATATATATATATATATATATATATATATATATATATATATATATAAATAAACATTCATACATATACATATATACATATAAATGTGTATATATATATATATATACATTCAAAGGACGAACGCTTATTTATTTTATATACATACATACATACATATATATATATATATATATATATATATATATATATATATATATATATATATATATATATATATGTATATTATATATATGTTTGTGTGTGACACACACACAAACACACACAAAGAAATAAGCGTACGTCCCTTTGAAAGTCAGAGTTGTTTCACTGGGTTTTACGAGGCGGTATTTTCTTCAAGCATTACGTCATGGTTTTTAAGGGAACGCAGATTGTTGTGAACCTGGCGATACATCCGGTGTAACGCAGTAAGTTGTTTTGGTGGCGGTTCATGCTTCATGCATCTAGTATCATCATGATCAGCATCGTTCCCTGGTGTTGCTTTATTCATAGTGGGATTTTAGAATTGTAAAAATAAAACATGTTGAGTTGGATAACAGATGATGATTGCTCTTAATATTTCAGTACCTTCATCTTACCTTCACCTTCAAGTGGGAATGAATCTAAATTTCCGTACAACAATAAAATATTAATAATTGATTACTGAATTGTCAAAAGAACACGAGTTTTAAAAAGCTGACATGCTTTACGTAACGTCCAGGAAATCACATATTTGTTGATGTTTCTAAATGTACCTAGAATTCACGGAAGTACTGAAAATTAGTAAATTGAAATTATCTACTTTTTAAGGAATAGTTATAAGGAAGTCTTCTCAATATTCTTGTAAATTTTGTTGTTGTTCTATATTACACCGTAGAAAATTGAGGCTAACTTTAATTTTCTTTAATAAAGTGTACCCCTGAATGCCTTCGAAAAGTCGATCTTTTGGAAATAGAATTTTAATTTTATTTGCAAACTTCTGCAAAAATATGACTTCCTCTGTGATACGTAAAGCATGTTAGCTCTTTAAAACTCGTGATCTTTCAACAATTTAACAGTCAGTTCATCTTTTATTCTCAAATTGAAATTTAGATTCATCCCCACGTGAAGGAGAAGGAATTGAAATATCAGAGCAATTATCATCTGTTATCCAAAGTTTCCTTTACATGTTTTATTTTCACATTTCTAACGTCCCATCATGCACTGTCTTTTAAATTTTCTTTATCATGATCTGGAAACCTTTCATAACTATTTACCAATTTATCAATGTAGTGTCGTCTCTAATCAGACTGCTATTTTTAAACGTTAACAAAGCTATTTAAATGGCGATTGCTGATGTCATTTCCTTCGTTTGAAACCGTCTTGGCAAAGCGAGTAACAAATGCGACGCAAGTGTTTGTTGTGGTTTGTGCTATGAGTTGATTTTACCAAGTGTCACTCTTATCACTTCGTCCCACATGTTAGTTGATGCCCGATTACATGTGCTGTGATGTTTGTATGTTCGTCTATTTGGCTGTTTTTATATATATATATATATATATATATATATATATATATATATATATATATATATATATATATATACATATACACATACATACACATATACACATATGCATACACACACATATATGTATATAATATATATATATATATATATATATATATATATATATATATATATATATATATATATATATATATATATATATATATATACTGTATATATACACGTATGTATGATCATTTTTGTCACTAATACGCTTGGGAATTTTATTACCAAACGAATGTTAAGCCACAAAGGTTGCTTAGGCCTATCTATATTCCAGTCTTGTTGATTTATTTTTTAACATTTTGCTTTCCATATAAATAGATGTAGAAATAGTTTCATCGTTTCATACACCGCTAAGAAACTACTTTTGTTTATTGCCAGTGCTGCCCTCGCTATTCTGTCCGGTGTTATTTTTATAAATCCACATCTGTCTGTAACAAAGTAAAGCAGGCTCAGACACGACCGCCAATGCAAAGGGGTGCCAAGGCTAGACATCTTATAAGAGTAGTTTACTCAGATGCAGAACAGTCGCTGTTTATGCCGCTACGAGGAATGTTATCGAATGTGGAAAGTGGCGTACATTTTTTTGTAGTGAGAGATGATAATTCGTAATTAAAGTGAAGACGATTCTGAAAACAAGCTTTTTCAGCATCTGAAGCTTGGTGCAGTACCTTTGTTACCTACCTATTTACAGGTAGAATTTCCATCCGCACTTTATTCCGCCCGCCCTCAGATCTTAAAAAACTACTGAGGCTAGAGGGCTGCAAATTGGTATGTTGGTCATCCACCCTCCAATCATCAAACATACCAAATTGCAGCCCTCTAGCTTCTATTTTTCATTTTATTTAAAGTTAACCAGGCCGTGGTTAAAGTTTCATGGGCCGCGGTTCATACAGTATCATACCGAAACCACCGAAAGATAGATCTGTTTTCGGTGGCCTTGATTATAGGCCTACACTGTAACGGCTGTACAGAAAACTCGATTGCGCCGAAGAAACTTCGGCGCATTTTTTTTTTTTTTTTTTTGTGACAAAGTTGTTTTGCTAACAGTGCGACTTCTCATACTTGCAAGATGAGAAACAATACGACAGAAATGGATGGATATTACAGAAGGATAATATTGATTATTACTAAGGTGACGATATAGTTTGTACATTAGAGAACTTGGTATATTTTGGATTCGTTCGCCATCATAATTATAAAAAGTGTAAGAAGGAAGAAAGAAGGAAGAAACGACTCCTCGAAAGTGGCCAACATGATGAATGACTGGTGAGAAAAAAAAAAAGGAAAATGTTAACTCGAGCTGGCTTGTATACACTCGATCAACTTAGACGTTGAACTAATAAGCCCTGACACTTTATGAACGACACTTCATCATCACCTTTTTAAATCCTACACATCTACGTTCTCCAGTTCGGTCTCCATGGACCACTTCGTTTGGATTTTCCGAAGTGGTCATTCCTTCTTGTTGATATATGGACTGGATAATTTAAATCTGTTTTTAATTACACATCAGAAAGCGCCTTGCTAATTAGGGAGGTCGCTCTTTACTCTAATTTTGGGGTTCGGGTATATTTTATGGTACAGTGTTTTTGATTTCCTTCTTTTGTGTATGCATATGTATATATATATATATGTATATATCTGAATATATAATTATATATACACATATATGTATGTATATATATACATTACACATATAATATATAGAGTATATAATATAAATAAATATATACACATTATGTATATGTATATATATATATATGAATATATATATATATATATATATATATACACACATTATGTACATATATATATATATATATATATATATATATATATATATATATATATACAGTATATTTATATAGAAAGAAGCCTTAATATTCTGCGAATCTATTGTGTTTCTGGCTTTCTGAACCTGAAAGGTACGAAATTTAATTGCTGGCAGCTTTTAGGAGTGAGTGTTAATTAGTGCTCATTGTAATTGGCGAAAACGTCGGAGCTAAATCTTAAGAAATCGAATAACTTTCAAGGTTGGGCACCTTTTTCTTTTCCTTATCAAGGAAATTATCTAACCCCAACCTCCTGTCGGTTTCCACCAAAAAATAAAGTAGCTATAGATGAGGATACCCTTGAGAATGATTTTCTAACGTTAAAAATAGATGCAGTCACAGCATATTGCCTGCCATTCTGTTCAGTACAGGTGCTCACCCGACCTCTACATTTGAACTTGCTTGCTTGCTCTTGCTTCACTCCAGTGCTTGTGTCGTGGTCGCCCTTGCATATCCGAGGGAGACTGATCTGTCTGTTGCGTTCGCAACCGGCGAGATAATCATCGTCTGGCTCATGTAAGTTTTTATTTTTTTTTCCTGGAGTTACCTCTTGGGGGTGCTTAGACGGAGGATTTTACCCTTGAAACAATTCACGCGTCGGCTAACAAGGTGAGAGGATTTGAAAGTATTTAGATGTTCCATTAAAAGATCGATAATAATGATGATTGTTAGGAAATGCGTCACGGAGCGTGTTGTAAGGTGTTCATCCCCAGGAGTTACTTCTTGGAAGGCTCTTAGACCGAGTATTGGTATGTCGGTCTTATGCCACGTACCCTTCAAACAATTCATAAGTTGGTTAACATGGAAAGAAGGTTTGAAATTATTTAGATGCCGCACGAAAAGAACGGTGATAATGATTATAGTTAGGATATATCAGTATTATTCATCCTAGGATATAGCCTACGCCACGAAGCGTGTGTCAAGTGAATTACGACCATAGTTGGCTAAAGAGGTTAATTCAAATCTGTTATTACGGTTCGTAACTCGAATTGAGTGATACGCTACAGAAATCAGTTCAATACGCAACAAGTTCCTGTTGTAATTTGCAATTTGTCTTTTATGCTCTCACACTTGTTAATTCGGTTTGTGATTTTCTTTAATTAATGAAACGTTCATAGCCTCATCAACAAGTTTCAGTATAGGATCTATTTATTTCGAAAACATCACTACCCTTGTTTTAGCTAATACGTCTGACGACCTGCGTAAGTTTTCAAATTCATGTTCTTAATGTGATAGACGTATTTCCTGTTTGTACTGGTTGTATCTGAGGTACAAATTTAACATCTTTTGTCCCGTATGTTGTCCATCAAACTCTTATTGCGTCCTGGCCTTGGATTAGAATTCATAGATAGAACATGAGCATTACATTCAATGTCCATTACCTAGTTTATTGTAACATGATATAAATTGATGGTTATTAATGAGACGGACTCTGCATTTTAGTACAAATAACCAGATCGTTATTAACTGGCAAAAGAGAAAGCTGATTGCTATTGAATTTGATGTTGCACTTTGGAAACAGAATATCGATGGAATTTGAAGAACTTCCGTATGAATTTATTTCAGTCAGAAATGACATAGATAACTTTCTATGGACAAAAATGTAGAGGGTTCTAATTAAAAACTGATTGCATTACATAGTCATTCTGTTACATATTTTTATGGTACTAACTTTAACCTGAGAAAAAGGATTTTAGGTCAATTTTGATAAGGTATCTGTGTGAATATCTCATATCTGTAAGTTTTAAGTGATACCCCATAGCAGATAAGGCTGCATATACAGCAGCATACTTCAGAGTTGAAAAGGAGGTACTTGAAGCATAATGATATATCTTTTATTAATGATTGTATTATGACAAGGTTCCTCGTTGGGTGAGTGGGTTCCGTTCTCAGCTAGCACTCTGCTGGCCGCGAGTTCGAATCTCCGACCGACCAGTGAAGAATAAGAGGAATTTATTTCTGGGGATAGAAATTCATTTCTCGGTATAATGTGGTTCGGATTCCACAATAAGCTGTAGATCCCGTTGCTTGGGAACCAATTGGTTCTTAGCCACGTAAAATAAATCTAATCCTTCGGGCCAGCCCTAGGAGAGCTGTTAATCAGCTCAGTGGTCTGGTTAAACTAAGGTATACTTAACTTGTACTATGACAAGATATACGGATTGGTAATTTACTGCAGGAGCGACCAGTCCTGATTATACAATTTTATGATATGACTTACAGAGCCTGATTACAATTTCCATCTATGAGCCTTAGTTTATTTTGTCAAGGAAAAGCATTTCACCGTTTATTTGCAACTGTATTTATTCTCTGTACTTACCCCTACCTTAAGGACACGTCCTGGAGGTCCTGGCCAGAGGTCTTCAGACCTTGGTCCTGGAATTCCTCCTGTAGATGTCATTCCAAAGCGATCTTTTCAAATGTTTTGTTGTTGCTGTTTTGATTTGAGATTTAACCAGCACGGGTCTTTCATCATAATATCGGCCTGTAAGTACTGTTTGTGTGGAAGTAGAAAAAAATATCTGGTTTGGGTCACTGAACATGGAAGTCGCTGGTCACAGAAATTACGTGTGTTGGCCGAAGGGCGATGTTGAACAAATTCAGTACGAATTAAGAATCACTTCTTTCTTCGGTCAGTTTCGATGGCTGGTCAAGGTTGTCGTTATACTACGGGTTACAAAGAATCTAATTGGTCCGTTGAACATGCGGTACAGGAGAGAGAGAGAGAGAGAGAGAGATTGATTGATTGATTGATTTATTTGTGACTATTAAACCTGGCGTCACAATATCTAGGTTATTGACTCGAGAGAGAGAGAGAGAAGAAGTTATTGCTAAATTGTTAAATTGATTAATGACGGTATTGCTTCCTTATTTTTCATTTGTATTTTTATTCATTTATATCTATTCTAGTTTTGTCAGTTGCTTTTTAGTTCAATTTACTGAATATCACCAAGAACAAACCAATCAAAACGGAGGAAAAAGAAAATCAAGTACTTGCCATTTCTAAACACAAGAGATGACGAATACCTCGCAACAACTGTAAAAAAAAAAAGGTCCTTAACGCGGAAACATGACACGTTTAGCGCTCATGGCGGATACATGTCATGTTCCTTAAGGACTTCTAGGTTGTCCCAAGGGTCTTGTTTTCACAGCTGAGGAGTTAAGCGTCTGATAACCACAATAACGCCCGTACTTACAGAAGGTAATCCAAGATTAGGTCCCTCTCGTTTATGTGTGTGTACATTGTCGCCTTTGTCGTACATCAACATTTCTTGTTGGGAGCCTTTGGTTTGGTGAATGTTGAAGAAACATCCTCTTAAGATTTCTACTATAATTTTAAAAGTTAGGTTATAAAATGGTATTGCGGAAAACATACATAAAAATACACGTTCTCTCTTGGAATGGGAAAATCCACAAAGTACTTCTTTATCGATCACTATAGATCAGCTTCCATCCTTGCATTACCTAAGAGGGTTGCTGAAAATCTTAATTCGAGTGTGCATAAATACCTTCAGCGTGGACACTTACTTCCTGACAGTTTTATTAGAAGTACTTTTTAGGGTTGCTTCTAACTTTATTGACCATCTTTATACGGGTTTCCTTTCGATTTTTATTGTACTGTATTCTTGTTTTTTTAAGGCAACTGTATTAAAGAATACAATACGTGTATTAGGAAATTATTTTATGTATGAATTGATTGACGGTTTCTGCTAACAAGTTCTTGAAAAGTTGTGTCGCACTTCTGAAGTGTTTGCTATTGCACTTAAAAGTCTAAACTTAGTGAAGCAAAGTATTTGCCTGAAGTTATAGAAAAGGAGATGTAAACTAATGAGGTCCCTCGATACTGAGAGAGAGAGAGAGAGAGAGAGAGAGAGAGAGAGAGAGAGAGAGAGAGAGAGAGAGATTTACTTACGTTCAGAGAAATTGAGATTTTGTTGTTGCTGACTTCAACGTTTTGCATTTATAATTAGTACTCTAGTCCCTTTATAAATGACCCCAATATGTAAATGATTTTGTAATTGAATCGTACTGAAAATATGTTTGGCACATTATGTTGTCGCCCTTCATTTTTTGTCTTTTGTTTTGTTTAGGATTTTGTTCTTCAACACGAGGTTTTTACCCTTAGAAAATCTGTGTTGCACAGAAAAGAAAGATAATCATGGCACTGCATACACAGTGTCTTTATATGGTAAGTTTTGTTAGATGATAAAAATCTGCATTTAATGTTTCAAACTGTTGAGTGGACATGGATTTATAAGTTTAACAATAAATTAGATAAACGAAAATTTTGATGAAGGTCACGTTCAAGTTGATTATTGAGAATATTTAAGTAATCTGAATGGTACATTTCTAATGACACAGTAACTGTTTCATAAAAAATCTGCATCCTTATAAGAATACAAAGACATCGGCCATTTCTTTCAGAGATGACACGATGATGCTGGTAGGTAATTTGCGTTACTATACTTGGAATTAAGCGTTTCTGTTAAAGAATAACTCCGCTTTAAATGTACAGCTATTTTCCAAGCCTGAAAAGGAGATGATTGTTCTACTTTCCTCTATCTCCTTGGTTAAGTCCCTAAAATGACAGTACTTAGAACATTTAGATATCAGGAAATCGCGGAGATGATCAGAGATCAGGTGTAATGTTCATCCTGATCGTAAGAACTCTCTTCGCTCTAGCTTATTCGTTGTTGATCACCAACATCGTAAAAGTGACCGCTGTCGTTAATGGATTCGTCACTGACGTCATCGCCACTTTAAGGCAGTAACTCGCCGCTGATAGACGGAAGTAGCTTATCCGAGAACAATAAGGCATCCGGCAGACGAGTCGTTTTGCATCACCCCCCACCCTATCCACCCTCCACCCAACTCCCACCATTCCCCCCACCACTTCCCGTAACAGATGGGTCCCCAGCTTATCCTCTCCTGTGCAGCAAATACTGCATGTCGCTTTGTCCCCCGCATAGGCTGCCATTACTTATCATAGTCATCTGAATGCCTTATTATATCCTTATGTCTTACATTTGAAAAGGGTTGTATTTGTCATTAACTATTGGGGGGAACAGATGGCTGTGAAGAACTAATAAAGACGAGAACGAGAGACAAGGTCGTATTAATTAAGGATCTTGGAGAGAAACCGCTTAACCGCGTTTGCGAACTAGGAGTCTTCCGATTGAGATATAAATCTCACATATTATTATTATTATTATTATTATTATTATTATTATTATTCAACTGGATCTAGAGACAAGCCTCTTGTAAATATATATATATATATATATATATATATATATATATATATATATATATATATATATATATATATATATATATATATATATACGTATATGTATAAATATGTATAAATATGTATGTATGTATACATACTTTATTGGCTTTCCTATTTGGTAAATATCGCATTTGTTTTCAGTCACCTGCATAGTGTATAAAGTTATGCATCAGCAGAATGCATTTCTTTGTCAGCAATGATTAAGATTGTTGCTGTAGCAGAATTTCCGTCCACGGTCTGCATTGTAATGCTGTGTGTATGTTATTATTATTATTATTATTATTATTATTATTATTATTATTATTATTATTATTATTATGGTTTTTGTAGTGTTGTTGTTATTAAATCATTTCACTAATTTGTGTAATCGTCAAAATGGGTTTGGGTATACCGTTTTGGCTCTTTTTGGATCTGTATTGCTATTTGTGTCTTCAGTAAAACAATTTTATAATTTCTCTTTTTAATTCGAAAAGTCGTAACTTTCAGTAATTGAATGCTGCAGTTTGACGGGTAAAAATAATAATAATAATAATAATAATAATAATAATAATAATAATAATAATAATAATAATAATAATAAGTAAAAATTGCTCGGAAACTTCTTAGGCTCAATCGAGTTTTCTGTACAGCAGCTACAGCGTATAATCAAGGCCACAGAAACTAGATCTATTTTTCGGTGGTAATCCTGTTATAATGCTGTAGGGCCATGTTCAATGATTGGAGGGTGGATGATCAACATACCAGTTTGCAGCCCTCTAGCCTCAGTAGTTTTTAAGATCCGAGGGCGGACAGAAAAAAGTGCGGACAGAATAAAGTGCGGACGAACAGACAAAGCCGGCACATTAGTTTTCTTTTACAGAAAACTAAAGATAAAGAAGGCGTGAATTTTAAACCGCACGAATAAATTCAGAATTCCTAAATTACCCACAGACAGAACCTGTCACGCAAACCCGTGACCTCCTCTGAAGATAAATCCATCATTCATCCACCTGGCCTCCCCGAGGGATTAAGAAATGTCCCCGTGCGTGATCTCTGACGGCAAATCAGTCTTTTTATTTCGTTATTAACGAGAATCTAAGAGGCTTATGATTAAAAAGAAGATTAGCTTGGTTTCTTTGATGGCTAAATGAATAGAGATATTCATGACTGGTTTTTTATAGGTTTTGTCTTCAACACTACCAGTGGTTGTATTAGTAGTAGTATTGGTAAGTATCGATGAATGAGGAGGTCTTGATGTTTACTGAGTGATTAGGGTAAGATGAATTGATAATATTTGATAGCGGTAACATCAGTCAAAGAGCAGTTGTTCATTCTATCGTATTTTCATGTCTGTTTGTGTTTAAGTCATTTAGGAACATTTTACTAAGGGAAAGCATCATTGTCATGATAGTGCGTGAGAGAGAGAGAGAGAGAGAGAGAGAGAGAGAGAGAGAGAGAGAGAGAGAGAGAGAGAGAGAGAGCTTTGAAGTTTGTTGAAAAGTCAATTGTTTCTGACTGTGAGTGAATGAAGTGGACTTTTTTTTTTTTTTTTTTTTTTTACTTGCGATGGTATAGCCAAACTGCTCACATGCAGGAAAGAAAACTTTTGTAACGTTCCAAAATTAAATGAAGATGTTCGGAATAGGCCAGAATTATACAATAAATCTCAACCCCGTTAAGTTATGAATTCCAGGTCTTTTCAGTGAGCCCCCGAACTACCTTTTATGGAGATGTGTGATGTCATCTCTATTTATGAATGGAAACCGTAATTGGATGACCATAGAAAGCACAAAATTACGTTTTGTCGTTGTTTATGATTAGCCTAGGAAATTTATTATGTTTTACCGTAGTTGGATGTCTTCAGGAAGTTCAGTTACTTTTTTTTTTCTTTTGATGAGCTTAGAAAATTGGTCATGTTTTCCGCTGATGACCCTATAAAATTGATAATTTTTAGTTTTCTGCAAAAGAAAACTATTGTGCCGGCTTTGTTTGTCTGTCCGCACTTTTTCTGTCCGCCCTCAGATCTTAAAAACTACTGAGACTAGAGGGCTGCAAATTGGTATGTTGATCATCCACCCTCCAATCATCAAACATATCAAATTGCAGACCTCTAGTCTCAGTAGTTTTTATTTTATTTAAGGTTAAAGTTAGCCACAATCGTACTTCTGGCTCCGCTATAAGTACCAACAACACAGGCCACCACCGGACCATGGCTGAGTTTCATGGGCTATGTCTAAGAATTTCAATGGCCTTGGCTGAGTTTCATGGGCCGCGTCTAAGAATTTCATGGGGTGTGGCTAAGTTTCATGGGCCGCGGCTGTACAGAAAACTCGATTGCGCCGAAGAAACTTCTGCGCATTTTTTACCGGTTTTCTATTTTAACTGGTGTTTTATACAATCATGTATGTAAATTACCCATTCAGTTACCCTGAAAGAGGAGAGCAATGATCAGTGTATTTGCTTGGCTGCATCATCTAAGCTCTTTCACATTTCGCATATCAGGCAGCGAGGTCGCCGGTGGGTGGCAATCGAACTGCAGTGTCAAGTCTAAATTTAAAATGATGCTTCTAGAATATGGATGGTAAGTTAAAAAACAGTAAATATTATTTATTGATATAATAAACGGATAAAAGTTTTGAATAAAAAATAAATATATATATATAAAGTTTTGTATATATATATAATATAAAAATATATATATATATATATATATATATATATATATACACACATATATGTGTGTGTGTGTGTGTGTGTGTGTGCACACACACACACACACACACACACACACACACACACACACATATATATATATATATATATATATATATATATATATATATATATATATATATATATATATATATATATATACATATATACACACATCAAATCAAACAAGGAGCCCATAAAAATGCCAAAATGTGGAAAATAAAGTCTATATTTCAGAGACCGAACCGTCTCTCTCCTCAGGCCTGAGGAGAGAGACAGTTCGGTCTCAGAAATATAGACTTTATTTTCCACATTTTGGTGTTTTTATGGGCTCCCTTATATTTGATGGAATTCTGTTTTAACAGAAAGTATTTCAGTCATATTTACACATTTGTATACTTGATGTACATATTCACACTTACTTTTCTTGATTTCTTTATTCATCTTTTCTCCCAAATTGATTTGATTTTGGTTTCGCATATCAAAACTTTTATCTGTCCATTACTTCTATATAATGTTTACTACTGTTTCTTAACATATCATACATATTCCTCTTGTAAATAATATTTCTGTCTGCGCTAATTACATTAATAATTGTTGTGTGCATTTCTATTGGAAATGAACAATGTTCTATTGCGTGAGGGACTTCTTTTTTTTAATATGGAACAGTTATTAGGATTCTATATATATATATATATATATATATATATATATATATATATATATATATATATATATATATATATATATATACGTATACATATACATATATATACATATGTATATAGATGACTTTTTGTAGCCCACAAAGTATATGCTATTACTAATAATTGTGTGAAAGTTTTAAAGAATTATCTGTAACTTTACCACGATTCAGTTCATATGTGATTTTTCCTGGTGTATAGCTAACTTCGCACTGAAAGCTTTCCGTCAATTCTCCTAGGGCTTAAAAGAGTTCTGCAGCAGAAATACGCATTACATTTGAATTTATATAAAACATGGTCTTACATTTTTATGTCATCAATTATTTGGCCATACGTCGCGTTCAAATACTAAACGAGAATGCGTTAGTGAAAGAGTATAAACATAGCTGTACCGTTACTCTGATCGAACTAATATGTAATTCAACTTGCATCATGGGAAAGACCTTCCACCAGAATATGCTCGAAATGAAAGAATCCAGTTAGGATTTAACTTATCATTTAACTAGATATTTGTTAAAAAAAGAACAAAAACTATTCGCGGTATTCATTATGGCCATACATATTTTTAAAGAATATGCTTCTATGGCGGCTGAGTTCTGACCTAGAGAAATTTTTTCGGGAAACGTAACGTGGTCTTTTTTTATGTATTCATAACCCGGTATCTCTCTCGCTTTCTTTTTTTCTTTCTTTCTTTCTTTCTTTAAATCTCCAGTGGAGACCCTTGTGGATGGAGGGCTGCAAAGGGAAATCAACTAGCACAAAGAGAGAGAGAGAGAGAGAGAGAGAGAGAGAGAGAGAGAGAGAGAGAGAGAGAGAGAGAGAGAGACAGGAAAAAGTAACAATAAATAAATATGAGGGAACAGAAAATAATTCTGATAATACCTGAATTCAGATGTCACTGCTGTGTGTATTTTTTTTTAATATGTTAGAAGCCAAGAAATTCTTAGCTTTCAATAATGCAGTTTTTTTTTTTTTTTATGTCTGAGCAGGTCATGGACTCTGGTGGTCTTAGCTTTGAATTGTACGAAAAAGTGTTTAATTAAAAACTATTCACATCAGTTATCTGTTTTATTACCAGTTTCGTGATGATTAGCTTCAGATGTGACTTGACGTGAGATCAGCGTTTGTAATAGACTTTGCAATCCTTTCAGCCTTGAGATCACTTTCTCTGAACTGATTTGAAGAATCTCACGGAAAAATAAATTTAAAGGTAATTGACGTAAGGTAATAATAGTCTGTAACTAAGATAAAGATCATCTTTGGAAAATTTTACACAAAATTCGTGTATTGCCGTAACTCCTGTGTATTTTTATATCATAATAATTGCACATGCTGGGAAGACTTTTTTTTTTTAAACCAACATTCCTTTAAATTTCCACCTAAAACTCAGTTTGAATTCCTTCATACTTCGTTG
This sequence comes from Macrobrachium rosenbergii, assembly GCF_040412425.1. Classification (NCBI taxonomy): domain Eukaryota; kingdom Metazoa; phylum Arthropoda; class Malacostraca; order Decapoda; family Palaemonidae; genus Macrobrachium; species Macrobrachium rosenbergii. The sequence continues at coordinate 12,695,260 of NC_089768.1, read as the reverse complement.
GGAAGAGATTAGTGGAGGCAATCGAAATTTTGGCAGTGTACAGACCACGATAAGAGTCGAGAATGATACCCATTTAATGGTCGAGAATGATACCCATCTAATGGAAGATGAAAATTATGAAAATAGGACTAGAAAGAAAGCTGTCCTTAAGCTGTAAAGCATGCTCTTCGTTTAAACAGAGAAATTAGCCTTATAAGCTGCAGTCTCTGTTAGTCGTATACCATGCCTTTTGGCAAGGGCCCGCACTGACCTAAGGCCGAACCAACAAACTTCATTTTTTGTTCTTCCTTAAAACTGTACGTAGTTACTTCTACACAGTCGTAGCCGTCTCTCTCTTTCTCTCTTTCGGTCTCTGCTTCTCCTTACCTCTCTTTCTCTGTCTGTCTGTTTGTTTGCATCTTTCTCTGGCACCTGAGCACAATGATAGCGCGTTCAGCTTACAAACTGAATAACTAACGTTCAGTTCCCGAATTGCACAAGGAGGACGATACGGGCATGTTTGGCTTAAACAGGGACTTATGTACGTAACTATTAGTTTACTATTGATGGTCACAGCTTATGGAGAGAGAGAGAGAGAGAGAGAGAGAGAGAGAGAGAGAGAGAAGCAACAGGCATGAGTGTTCAGTACTCCGTCAGAATGTATGCCATTAACGGTGTGAAACCAATCGTAAGATGTTCATCATAAGATCTCTCTCTCTCTCTCTCTCTCTCTCTCTCTCTCTCTCTCTCTCTCTCTCTCTCTCATTGTAGCTTTCTTATGGATGCGTTTACAAGGACACATACAATAACAATATTTTTTTATCCTCGTTACAATAACAATATTTTTTTTTTATCCTCGTAAACCGTGGTTTAAGAAAATTTAAAACGAAAAGTATGCAGGAAGTTTTTTTTTTATTCTTTTATCTAAGGTTAAATGAATTACTCTTCCTATAAAATAACCTTGTGTGAAATCTGAGAGAATCTTTTTAACCTGTGGCCTGATCTGTTAAGCCTTACTTAACTGGTTGGCAAAAGTCTGGAATCGGCGGTTTCCTAACTCTGAGCTGAAGACCGTGACTGAAAACTAACCGAGCGTGATACCGGCCGAAGATTTTATGACCACTCCAACATCCCTGTCTGTCAGAGAGATTTTTCCATGTAACTAGGCCTCATCTTCAGTCCTACTGTTCAATGGCTACCGTATTCAGTTCCACTCTTGGAAGCTGTAACATGTAGGAAGTGCAGAAATTTAAATAGTTTTTGGTTATGGTCAAGACAATTCCTCCCTTGATAGCTGGGAGGTCTGAGTCACTGTCTATCGTTGTTTGTAAACCAGGCATCGGTTCGAACCCTGCCGGGGACGAGGCTCTGACCAATTATACTTTAGTTCCCCTTGGGTGTAAGCTATTCCCGAGGTATAGTGAATTGGATAGTAAACAATATTTTTGATGTAATATTCAAGATTATGAAAAGATGGCACGCGTGTAGCACACACGCACACACACACATATATATATATATATATATATATATATATATATATATATATATATATATATATATATATATATATATATATATATATATAGATAGATAGATAATATGTGTGTGTGCGTGCTTTACGAAACTAGCTTTACATTTTTTTTATAAAATAGTTCTCAATATAGACACGCCAGGGTAGAATGTCGTAAACTATATGTTCCCCATTCCTTCACACCTGCAAGAGGAAAATTACCAGTTCTTTTTAGAGTGAGGTGAGGTTTATAAGCGAACTTCCAATAGCTCTCCCACCTGACAAGAAGCATCAATTAGTGCTTATTTACGTTTCACGGTTGAATTAGAAGACTCGTTGATGCGAATTGTAGAAGCGCCATGAAATGGCGCAGATAATCGAAGTAGAAAGGAGTGAGGGAATAGGCTTCCACGTGCATAGGAAACCCATCGTTAGCCTATTGTTGACAAGTGGACTGACTCCCCTTGTACACGACAAAGAGAGGACACCCACCTGGATAAAGGGGTATCAGCTTCAGCTCTTTACAGCGATCATTCTCTTAATGTTGATTCATTCATGAATCCTTTTCCCTCTTCGAATTCTTCTTCCATTTGCGAAGCCTTTTCCAGGAATCAAATGAGAAGCGAACTTAATATTTGGTTCGGTGTTTTGATATGCGTCCTTTCTTTTGCTAGCTTTCCATTCTGGGATTGCCCGAAATTTACGGTGCAACAACGCACTTCATCTTACGTAAATTGTTTCCCCCTCAAGGGATCGCCATTTTTCGGCTCAAGTTTCGTTTGTTGACTATTTTGAAAACCGATGGGCACAATAGGCTGTTCTTGAATTCTCTTAGGTAATGAATACTTATTTTATAATTTTTCACACTCACTATAACATGTGTTACATGCCTTGTGTTTTCTTTATTTTGACATCTTTGCATAACTATTTTCAGTTCTTTGCTATCCTGAGATATTTTACCGTTAAGCCGTAGTCTGGATGAGTTAGGAAATGCTGTTTTGTCTCAAACATCAAAGCAGAATGAAGTAACCCATCTTTTAAAGAGTGCGCTGTTCCTTTCTAGAATTCCTACCTGTCACACACACACGCACACGCACAAACACACACTCCAAAGGAAATAGCCGGAGGTTTTATCGTGCCCTGCATTTTTCTATCATTTTGCATTTTTTTTCCATAAATGTTAACACTACTTAGTTAAAGGTCTAGGTTGTAGAAAATCCAAGTGATGAGGTAAGCCCTTTGGTTTTTCTTTTTGAAGTCACTAGATAACAAATCCAGTCTCCTGATACTATAAGCTAATGACTTCATTCACAGATTTGTAAATGATCCGAGACTTTTTGTACACTCATATCAGGGTATTAGTTGATTTATTGTAGTGAGTTTTGTTTTTTGCTTTGAAACTTTTTTGCGAAGCACCCCTCACATTCTTTGACTTTGACAAAATATGCTGCAAAGATCAATTCTGTTTAGTTATTCAGTGGGTAACTGTTCATAGAGCTTAGTTCTTATAATTTTCCTAAATTTGTATTATCTACTTGAAACCTCATAATTATATGTCCCGGTTTGGTAAAGGATATAGCGGCGTCAGGCACAACGGTCTTTTTACTAGGTCAATACTATAAAAAGGTTTTTGATAAATGAATGTATTGTTATATGAAGCAAAACCACATACAATTTATTTTTTATCATTTTTCCCGCGAAGCGTGACAACTAGACCTTTGGAAGACTCTTCCAACTCCGTCTAGATGTGTCACTCTCACCCAACGCTTCATTTGCTCTCCCAGTCTAGAAATGACGTCAGTCGATAACGCCATTAACAAGACTGCCTGCGACGTGACGAGGAATCGAATCAGCTATTTTATAGGAGAACAGTAAACAAAAACGTCTGTTGTGTGTAAAATGTTGTAAAAAAAATTACCCTTTAGAATTAGAGGCATCATGAAAAAAAAATTTCAAGAAAGAACCCCCTTGCTCTGGAAGAAGGAAAATGGCTCCATGTTAAATTGAAGGGGAACGGAGCAGCTGAAGAGAACACATTTGAAAAATGAACGGGGAGCTGTTCTAGGGTCAGGCGATGACGTCATGCAGTGATGTGAAGCCGGGAAGATTCATTGGACGTCGCTTGGTTGGTTGTTTTACCTTGCGTTGCCTTGCCTGAAAAGCAACTGGATGATCAAAAGCATAGACTGTATAGGAAAATACCTCAGACGATAGGGCTCTCTCTCTCTCTCTCTCTCTCTCTCTCTCTCTCTCTCTCTCTCTCTCTCTCTCTCTCTCTCTCTCTCTCTCGTACTTTTTTTCATTTAGGTAAGGTGATGATTTTGGTTAATGAATGAAATGGCTTATAGCTGTTGCATTTCAGAAACCAAATTTTAATTTCAGCTCATCTTATTTATGTTTTACGATGATAACCGGACAATATTTCGTATCCAAACTTGTTTCGTAATCCTTTCTCTCTCTCTGGAAGCATCCGAGCATGACTCAGACCCAACGGATATCGGGTCAGTAACAGTTCATGCACTCACTGACTGCTTTTTCTGGCAACAGGATAAAAAAAAGAGCCTAAACAATGCACTGTAATTTACTGCCGCAGCTATTATAGATAAGTTTTATTATGCTTGACGAACATACGTGAAAGTAAAGTTCATCTTGGCTTAAGCTTATATAGTTGCAAAAGTTAACAGAACAATGAAGCACCTGAAGTTTTAAGGGAAGATTTTCTCAATCATTTGAGACGTTGCTTCGGAGCTTCGTGCATCAGCGGACAACGTACACTGGCCTGGTGTGGAGTCAGGAATTGTCGGTTCGTCTCTGTCGAAGATTTTACAACAAATCCACCAGTTAAAAACGAGGGTAACTACTGCAATATTCAGTTGTATCATTAGGAACCAAGTTGGCTAACTGCCAGATACGTTCCCATGACCCTCGATCTCAAAGCGAAAGCATTTATGAAAGTGCTTGTATACGGTTAGGTAGAAAGCAAATGCAAGTGAAGAAACGGGTTGAGTTACGAAGATGAGGAAAACGGAGGTGTGGCTACCGAGAGACATCCAGACTGGCGAGATTTTTCTAGTCTCTCATCGAGATCGCCCTCGCCATATTAGGCCAGATGATCCTCGGTATCATTCTCTGACCCACAACCACATGCTCATGGGAGTCTGTTTTTGTGTATTTTTTTTTATTTTACCTTTTTTTTGTGTGTGTGGCCCGTTCATTCCTGTCATAATGGTAGAGTGATGATTCTGTGTTGGCCATACGAGAATTCGATGTCAAGGTCATTTGCAGCATAACCTACTGTTCAATATGCATGTCATTCAAAACGTGAACCCTAGAACCGTTGCTGGGCCGCGTCTTTCATCGTCTCATTCTCCTGCTATCTTTCTGTTGAGAACGGAGTACGACAGGGTTGGAGTCCAAGATCATTCATGGCGGGGTTACGCCGGAAGAAGCAATCATGACGTCACCATGTAATTACGGCACCTAATGGCTCACGTAAATCATCATTCTGGGCCCTACTTCACAGAAGCCAAGTAGCGTTTTGCGAACGTAACCGATTGATGCATCGCGTCATCTAGTCAAGTGATTTAACCAATTTATGATCAGTTTTGAAGAGATCGTATGTCTTCTTTACCATCAGATAAAAATTGGGGTAGTATACGAGAAAAATGTTAGTATAGTGCGAGAGAGAGCGTGTGTGATGTGTGTGTGTGTGTGTGCGGTAGGGGAGGGTGTGGGGCCATCAGGGTGGACTGTACACCTGGCTAAACGAGCATACTAAACGCCCCTGAGTGTGTGGCAGTCAGTGGTTGCAGCAGCCGTAGAGGGTGAATGTTAGTCGTACCGCAGAACGTCCAATTCATAGCAATAGCCGTGGCTCTTACTTGCAATGGGAATTATCGTTCGATGCGTGATCATTCATTCAAGGGGCTTCCGAGATTACTACCTGTGCTCGATGATCTACGGAGCATATCAGCTTCGACGACAGTGACCTTGTGTCTCCATAGAGTTACAGAAAACAACACCAAACGGAGTCACGTGTGTTCTTTTTAGCAGAGCCGTGTCTGGTGTCCTGGTGACAGGGCAGCTGTCAAGCGGTGAATGATCAGCTCCTTTGCCCTGTGATGAGAGGAAACTTTACTTCTTGAAAGGTTTTAGTCGTATCGATTATTACTGAATGACTTAGGATGGTAATAATATGGAAGGTTTTCCTGAAGCATGTTATGCAGTGTGAGAAAATTATACATTACTTTATTTATGAGTGAAAATAGTGGCAAGAGTGACAATTGATATGAACAGAAAAGGCGTTTTTGTGTCATGGGAAGACATGAATAGAGAAAACGTTATCGTGTTAAGGGAAGATACGAGTGGAAAAAGCATTATTGTGTCATGGGAAGTTTATTAGAAATTACAGAATCTGCGAATTTCAAAAGTGAAGATATAAATGAAGGAATTTATAGCTATGAATAAAACGGAAAAAACGCTAAACACTCGTGCATGGTTCTTGCTTTTTTTTTTAATAATCTGTGCGTTGTTTATACATGTCATGAGTAATACTTGATAAGCACCTCAGGCGATGTCCTGTTATTTCTCGAAATGTTGAAATTTCCAGCAACAAGGAGGCCCTTTGCTGCTCGGGAAGAATTCCTAATATAAAGAAAGTAAACGAAAGCTTTTAAAGAATGCTATTTAAAGAATCCTAGTCATGTGCAAATTCCTCTGCGAAAAGCTCACCTGTTGTGACTGAAAAGAATTCATCAGTATTATTTATTCGGTATTCGTGTTGCGTAGAGTCATTTGTTTTAAGATGGGCGTTGAAGTCAGTTTTCTGCAGGACACCTTGAGAATTTTAATGAACCCCAAGGGTAGGATCACCGATAATACAGTTAAAATAACAGGTTACGGAATTTTTTGTCTGTTTATTTTTCGTCTTTCATTAAAGCTAAAATGGTATGTAAGTTTCTGCAAAAGGACGATTGCTTGAATCTCACTGTAGTGATTGCTTTCAATTTAGTAATTAAATATCCGTATTAATTTCATTATATGTTTTTCTATGGAAACTTGTTTATATGGAATGTCTTAGTAGCAGATGTTTCAAAACAATCCCGAGAAGGCTTCATTTAACGGCATTTCGGTTTGGAAATAGAATTGTTACTTGTATGATTTACTGAAGAAATTTAGACAACTAGAACTTTTCTATAGTTGTAACATGAAATCTAACTGTTAATTCTTCTGTAAATCCGTGTGTATGGTAATTGAATTGTATGCCTTGAAAGGTACTGTCATGACCCTTCCAAATAAGCTTTTCTTACCATAATACGTTGTAATATCTCTGTTATGTATATGATCCGTACACTTAATATCTATTTATTAATTGCGATTTTTGCATCTGTGTAAGTTCTTATACTCCGCTTTTGCTTTTAAATGCTACCAAAGAAGCATTCAATTTCCAAGTCGCTTTCACTTCTTGCTTTATTGTTTGAATGCACAATGAGAGCTAGGTTTGGAATAGAAGTTGCATTACGGATGTACCCACCACCACGCGGAGTTCTTTACTATTATAGACAGCATGGCTGGTTTGTTTGTCGTAAATGGCAACGAGGCTTCAAATGTAGTTGTTGTTTTTCTTCTTCTTAGATTAAGCCGGCCTTTTGCTCTCCCGTAAACAAATTTAGGTCACATTTAGGAGGGGTTGCGCGGCTTTCCTCATATATTGGTGATGTTGCGTTCTGTTCTCGCGCTCCAAGTGATGACAAGTCGAAATTCGATTCAGGTGTTAATGCCATTTGCGGCCTATCTCCTTCCTCGCCTGTGGCTGAGTATACACGGAACTTCACAACCATCATTTTGGTTTGCAAGAGGATTTATTGATCTCCATTCGTACTTTGTATTACTTCTTTTAAGATTTTTTCATTAATTTCTTTATTTCCTCTCGTTCGTCATTTATTTTCCTTCTTTTATTGGATTATTTTTGTGAGTATTTGTGGTGTTTTTATAATCTCTACATTAACTTTCATTTCAGTTAGCTCAGGTCGTCTTATCAAAGTTATCATACTGAGTGATAAAATCTATTAATGCTGTTTTTATAATCTCTACATCGACTTAACATTTCGATTAACACAGATCATCGTATCAAAGGTATCGTGCTGAATTATAATATTCATACATTAGAAGAACATCTGCAAGAGACGTTATTCACATCAGACCTAAATCTGGCGCTGATATGGCCATTTCGTTGTATGAATTTATTTCCATCTTATCAAAACAAGGCAATCGATTGATGAGCATAAACTATGAGGGACCGGCATGGATCTGTCTACACATTACAGGCATTACGTCGTTACACGGGAATCAGTTATTACGTTGCAAGCAGTTTAGTTTTGCGTATAGCAGAAAGCGCCGCCAGTTCTTTTCAAGTCTCGATGACAGGAACGACGGCTGTCGGAAATATGCACAGGAAGTAGATGCGGGGAAGAGTGTCGTCATTTCCAGACCCTTTGTTTTGGTTTTTGTGTTGTGATTTTTTTTTTTTTTTTTTAGGGTCGTTTCAGGTTCATTAATATTTTTTTTACGAGTTGAGTCTGTGCGTTTTTATTGCATATATCGTGTTTTAATTGATTGTACAAGATTATTGTCATGATTTTTTACTTCCTGCATTTTCGAATATAAGTTGCGTTTGTGTCGTTTCCATAGCTATTGCTGTGATTAGCTTGAAGTAATTAGAGAGAGAGAGAGAGAGAGAGAGATTTCCAGCCTGAACGCATAATTATCAAAGAGCGGGGCGACCCCTAGCGGTCTGAACGTGCTCAGAGGCAGGCCACCCAGTTCACTGCTCCCACAGGAAAAGGTCCTCGAGGTCTGCCAGTCTTTCTCACGGCGAGGAGGCCGTGGTTGGACGCATGAAGTCGTTCATTCATGACATCCAGATTCAGGCCACAGGTAATACCTGAACTCCTCGTGAGTGGAGTAAATATTCTCAAGTTCATTTTGTTTTGTGGTCGTTCTCAGTTTACTCCTCGAGTTGCCGTCGGGTTAATGTTATATAGCATTCAAGTCATGCGCTTTGTTTTTCATTCATAGAGAGATTATTGTCCTGCAAAAGGAAAGGAAGCGATTATGCACATCTCATGTCGTAAGATTTTTCCTGGATATAATCATATCCTATATTATGTGTCGGAAGAGATCTATTTCCAAACTTGTCCAGTTGACCAATCGCCACTTCAATCAATATAAAAACAATTACTTCTGCGGATGATCCCTTAAATGACGAATCTGGTCGTAAATATATGTTCACTGTCATGAAGTAGGATTTTATTATACATTGAACAAGAGCAAGTTTATATCGATAAAATGTGTTACAACTGGGTTATCCTTAATTATATGTTGATTAAAAGATTATCAGTTGACTCATTCATGAAAATGTTATTTAATGTCACAAGTGTCTTGGAGGCTACTATGTCTCATCTTAACCTGGAAGATGTTTTTATTCAGACAGATACCTGCTGGAGAATAATAATAAAAATATTTCCTCAAATAAGTTTGACTGTTGCGGAGGTATGAGCTCTTTGTGTGCTTGTTCTACACTATTTTCTGTTGGTGTCTTTTACGACGTCCAATTCTGTGAAGTTCTTTCAACAGTGTTTTTGCGCCTATAATCTTGGTGAATCTCCTTTTATATGTACGCTTTAGGTTTTTGTGAACACTTATTTTTTCTGTTCATGTAAGGTTTTCAGTGATTGTTTTCTCTATTAAAGTTTTTCACGATGGAGAAAGTTAAGAAAAAGATAGTGGCTTCAGTAGAAGATGGGTGAAAGTAAGGTAGAACATTCAGTAGTAATGAACCCAAGAACAATATTAGGAGAGGAAAGTAGGGACAAAAAGAAAACACGAAGATAAAAAGCTTACAAAAGAAGAGGGCGGTTGAGTTCAGACACTATAATAAGATACACTCGTCCTCCGCCTTGGCATAAACGAACTTTTTATGATGATAAGATAGGAAACAAAAGAAAGACAAAAGGGAAATAAAGATAGCTGCGATAGTGTCTGGTTACAATAAAACTAAGAAACGCTACATGCCACAATAAACATGCTCGACATATGTACTTGGAAACCTCTCACAGTGAAGGCCAGCCTTTTACAGTACAGTGGCTTTCACGCGTGCTATAGAAATAACCTCACCGTAAAATGCGACTGTCATAAAACATACCATTAGCACCGAGAAAAAAGTTGGTGTTTTTCCTATATTCATATAAAAAAAAGTACCTTATATTGTTTATCTCCCACTTAAGTTATTTATAATTTTTTTGAGACCTGTCAAAGCGATGTTAACCGAATTACTGAATGACGCAAAAGGGTTACTGGAAAACAGTCTTATCGTTATTTCTTCAAAGAATAAAGTAAGGTGGTTGACTTCGTCGGGTTTTTGCCTTTGAAAATCCCGCTTTCTGAATGCGGTCTAGAATACAAACGAGAATGGATGGTATTATTCTGTTAAGACATTTTCTACGCTCGTGTAAAACGAATCGGTAAGAGAGGGGGTCGTAAAGAATTTGAAGCTGTGCTTTCGTTCTTATTTGAAATACACTTACTTACATACATACATACATACAATGTGTGTGGGTGGTTCGTTCTTTGCTACATAAATTGTCAATCGTAAGAATTGTTTTCTTCCGGAGTAGGCTTTATCTGTTTAGCTTCTGTCTTCAGTACTCTGAAAGCTAAGATTGAGATTCGAAATTCTAATGCATTCACCAAACACAACAATTGTTTTAAGAGCATATTACGTACTTCTTTTCCATGCTTGTTGTGTCAGCTACCAAAATTCTAATGCATTTACCAAACGCAAAAATTATATTAAGAAAATATTACGTATTTCGTTACCGTGCTTGTTGTGTGAGCTACCAAAATTCTATGCATTTACCAAACCAATGGTTTTAAGAAAATATTACGTATATATCTTATCCGTGCTTATTTTATAAGCTACCAGTACTTTCCTTAAGTGACGGAGGGATGTGACAAAAAACCAAGTCAAAGGCTCACGTGATGTGTTTGCTATTTATGTGAAAATTACGCAGTGATGCACGGGAGCATTCTTTCGTATCTTTCTGGCCGCTTTCTCCTTTAGATTATTGATTATGAAATTGGTACTGCAAAATCTCCATGATTGGAAAATAGACTTACTTGTGTTCGTTCAAAAGTGAATAAAGCATAACTGCTGTTACTTTACACATTATAAATACTCATGTCCTTTATCGTTTAAAATGACGGCAGCAATATGCCTCACTGCTGTACAAAGAGATTTTGGCAAATCTTTTTGTACAGCAAAGTAAAGAAATCGATTTTTTACTTACTTCAAGCAAAGTTTTCCCCTTTTATTTTTGTTTTATTTTGGAATTTTGTTTTTAACATATTATGATATTCAACTATTCAACTTCAAAACAACGCAAAATTCCGTATCTTAGAATGAAAACTAATTTTCCACAGACCAGTCGCAGAAACATATTGGTAGACATTCTGTCAATAGAGAATCAGAAACTTTTATTTTTAAATCCTTATCCTTACGCTTTAATATGAGATAGCTGGTGTGCATCACATTTAGCTATATCATTTGAAACCCGTTTTTGTCGTAGTTTTGTATGGGGCCGAGACATATTTTAACTTCAGCAAGTATTATTTAATGTGAAAGTATAGAAATTATGTTCTAGGCAAGAGGAACCCCGTTATTTTGTCGCTGTATTTTTGCTGTTTGCTCTTTTGAACTTTGCTGCATTTTAAAGTGCAAATAATGAGCTTTAAAATGCCGCCAGGAAAATTGACTTTACACGGACCGATGAAAGAGGGACACAGCTAAGCGTAACCACAATTTAGGTCATAAACACTAAAAATCAAATGTTCGGATGCGCTTTGTGTTTTAAAGAATAGGATTATTATTTAAAAGAAAGTGTTTGCATGGGAATTTGAATTTTCATTTTGTTTATGTAGATCCTGAAGCCGTATTTCATTGGTAATGGTTTTTTATTGCGTGTTGAAAACATAGAGTTGATATTTAATAGAGGACTGAATAATGATTTGTATGTAAATCATCGTAGGTAACAGACGGACATTTGTTATAAATGATCCAGCTAAGGCTCGCGGTGTCATAGTCTTTACTACCATGAAAAAATTTGATATTAACCATTACGAAATTATTTTTGTCTGTGTGACAGTTCTTATGCCTGAATAATGGTGTTTTTCCTTATCTGATAGTTGATTGTTATCATTCTTCATTTTAAGTTTCTGTGAATCACATGTTACTCTGATTTTTATAAGCCTCATAAGTTCCCTAGCATGCTTGCTTGGTTCTCATTCATAATAGCTGGTATTACTCGTAGAGAAAGTCAGCTGCAGCTGATTGCCAACGGTAAAGAATTTAAACTTACTTTCGTTAAACTTCACGGAAGTTTAATGATGTTTAGAAATTATGAAATGCTATACACTCACGGGGCATTTTTCTGGTCGTATCGCGGTGTTACTTAGAGTAATTTATCAATTTATAGCTTTTTTTCTGTCGACTTTCGCACATTATTTGTAATTCTGCTTCTTTTTATTGGTTTCTAACGAATTGCCTTAGGAGTTTAGATTTTGATGTTCCTTTCAAGTCGCCCAGAGTTGTATAAAATAAAGTCCAGTCACAGTGCTTAATAACTGATAATTCACCCGTAGTCTTCTGGGTTAGGAAATCAACAGATAGCGTAATGTAAATCTAGTACTCCTGCATCTTTGAATGAAAGTTGTTGCATATAATAATTATATGGAACAAGTGACGTGCAAGTGATGCTTGGCGCGCTCTCCGCTGATTGATTTGATTTCTCGGATATTTGAATGAAATACTGTTATTCCTGAGATTAAAATTCTTGCAAGAACTGGCACTTCCGCACCATTACTTTCATGTTTCTCGCTTCCATTTGAAAGAGAATTCAGTTTGGTTTACACTGAAAAATGTTCCTCGTAAAATAGATTTTTTTTTATTTTTTTGTCCGGGCTTTTGCCTAGTGATAACTTTTAGAGCAAATGTTTTTCTCGGAATCTGTGCGAGTGCGTCAGCTTCGTATTTTGTGATTTACAAAATGTCTCTGGAGCTACTCAGTTTATTTATTCTTGGTTTTCTCGCCTGCTTCTTAAATTTTGTGGATGTGTTTTTAAGCCTTCGCGATATTGATGGAAACTTCTGTATAAGTTCGTCGAATATTTTGTCGTGATGGTATTGATGTTCACAGTCCCCGAATCGTTTGAACTATTTTTATACAAAGACGATACATTAAAAGGGGCGTTTTGAAATACATTAAGACAACCAAACATTCCTTCTCTCTTCACAATATTCAGAATATATGGAAAACAAACCTATTTCTGCCAGAAAAGGTTTGGGGGGGCGATGTCTTTGATGCGTCCTAATATTTCATTTGCATTTATAAATTTATAAATTAACATCATCGAATCATAATTAACGCGGCAAAGCAAAATCTACTCTGTATCTTGTCATAGATAAGTGTCTCTGATAAGGCGTGAGTCGTAATTGGTTTTACCAATAACATCAGTCATATCTGTGAATTCATATACAAACGCTCCCGTCGTCCTCAGACCTCAGGTTGAAATTTTCACAGAAATTGGCCTTTTATGTTGTAGCAAGGCTTAGACGAGATCAATGAATTGCATAGTTACTGCGCATGCGTAGTGTTCGGGTATGGTCACATACGTTACTAAGAGAAATTTTTAGTATAAGTCAAGGTGATCTATCGTTTCATGGCCTGTAATCATTCATTTTCATATTGCTCATAAAGGTTTGCTTAGTCACGACTGAAAACATAAGCTGGTTGTAAATTAGACGTTTTACATATTTTTCAATTAGTTGCGTTAAATATCCTGATTAAATGTACTAAATATCCTTTACTCAAATTTAATATACAAAGTAGTCAGACTTATTACTTACTTTTTTAGTAGTCAGACTTATTACTTACTTTTTTATTAAATTGGATTAAGTAGCTTTAGACCTAATAAAATTTCTGATAGTCCTAAATAAAATTTTCTAAATAGAACAGTCCTAATTTTTAAAATTTTCTAAACATTAATTATTGCAATTTGACCAGATATGATTGGAAGTTTTTGACCAGGCGTTTTGAATGGCTCGTGTATTGCCAGAAAAATTTCACGGACTTTGTGGCCAGCCGTTTCAAGAAATTTAATAAAAATTTTCTATAACTTTTCCTACAGTTCTATCCGCATACCAACGTCCTTTCGCGAGTGTAGTTTAATTTTTGTTTTCAGAAATAGTAATATGTCGATAGGCAAAACCGAGTCCTGTGTCCACCAATACCACTGATAATACTTTATTAGTATTATTACTAGTGTACCCATACTGTAGAACATTATGGTAATGTAAGACAGGGTCGAGACGGCTGGTCTTCACCCTAGGGACATATAGTTCCTTCCCGAAACTCGAACGAAGGTACCTTGATTTATACTTATATTAGGGCAAACAGTGAGAGAGGCTAACCACAGGTTGGACGACGTCAGGTCAAAACATGGATTTCATTACCCGTAGGCTATCGTTTTCTCAGGTTCTTTGCAGCGTGCCTTCGACCCCTAGCTGCAACCCCTTTCGTTTCTTTTACTGTACCTCCTTTCATATTCTCTTTCTTTCATCTTACTTTCCACCCTCTCCTAACGGTTGATTCATAGTGCAACTGCGAGGTTTTCCTCCTGTTATGCCTTTCAAACCTTTTACTCTCAATCTTAGTTTCAGCGCTGAATGGCCTCATAGATCTCAGTGCTTGGCCTTTGGCCAAAATTATATATTCAGTTCAGTTCAATTCTATCGTTGTCTCGCAGGTAAAAGATAATTGTAAGAATGAACACTGCATTATTTAATTGCTATTGAAATGAGGATAGAGAGCTTTCGGTGCTAATGTAAATAATCATTTGCATCATCAACAGACTGAAGTCAGAATATCTCCCAAGAATGTTTTCCCCGTCATGACTAAAGGTCAGCAGTGAGAAGTCTCCATAAACCCGGTTTCAACGCAGTCACTATTTAAATGAGAGCGGATCGAGTCTCTTTTAAAAAATACTCGTATTTTAAGTCGGGGTAAATTTATGCGTTTAGTTCCTTAACATATTTTTAGATGTAATTTTGAAAGGTAGAGGTTTGCGGTTTTATTTAAAATATGGGATCCTTTTTTTTTTTTTTAGTTATTTTAGGATTAAGTATCGAAATAAACATTTGGATATTATAAGTCAAGTCTCTGGTTTTCTTGTAATATGGATGTTTCTTTCAATTCTATTTTGTGAAATATAAAAGTCACGCTAGTAGTGGGAATCTACGCGAATGGATATTACTATTATTGCTTTGACTTGTCCTTCTAAAAATTATACAGACAATACTTTAAAGTTTACCAAAATATAAATGAATAATGTCGGAGAATTCACAGACGATAATTTCGCTTGAACAAACACAATTTAAGGGCAGGGGCCTTTGGGATCAAATAACACAGCTATGACAGCTGTGAATAATGTTTTCCTTACCTTTCAGCTGGCCAGATCATGTGGGCCGGACGTTTAGCGTCATCGGTATATTTAAAGTTTTCTTCACAGCAGGTCTTTGATTGCGATTGTTTAGGATGCTAAATTAAATTGATCATCTATGAAAAATGGAAGAGGCAGATCTATCATATTTTTATACATATTTAGGACATTTTAGCAATTTTAATGACACGGTTCCAACGTGAATGAAAGGTCTGTAGAACTTTTTTCATTCTAACGATGATATTTTAAGATTAATTGCCTGATTGAATTCTGTAACTTGGCGTTGTAATAGCTAGTCATCAAAGCGGGAAAGGTTTTATCATAAAGATTTGATAAATGAAGCTTGCTCTAAATGATCTGATCGGTTTAAAAGTAATGACAAAGAATTGTATCTACACACACACACACACACACACACACACACACACACATATATATATATATATATATATATATATATATATATATATATATATATATATACATACTGTATGTGTGTGTGTGTGTGTGTGTAGAGACAATTCTTGATCATTGCTTTTAAACCGATCAGATCATAATATAAGTGTGTGTCTGTGTCTCTGTGTGTCTGTGTCTGTGTCTGTTTTAAGAGAGAGGCAAGCGGAGGAGAGCATCATAAGGTAACTGAGTTGAGGTTCGTTCCAGTCAAGTACGTCAGCACTATACAGTGTTTCTTTTGTTCGATCCTTACCTGTATTGTAACAGGTTTTATTATTAATACCGGTGATCTTTCCTGGTCTTGCAGGCGCCACCTGAAAGTGCAGTTTTTTTGTGCATATCTCTCTCTCTCTCTCTCTCTCTCTCTCTCTCTCTCTCTCTCTCTCTCTCTCTCTCTCTCTCTCGTGGTACTGCTCCCCGCACACTCGTACCAGCATGAAAAGAACAAAAGAATGTTTTAACTTTATTCACTCTGAAAGAAAGAGAGTTGCTAAATCTTCTCTGGTGATTTGTAAAATCATTCATAAAATTGTAGTATTCACTTCTTTCGAGTTCATCACATTTTGCTTTCAAAGAAAATGGTGCTACATTTCAGCGCTACAAAATCTTACCGTTATATTTTTTGCAGCAATTTGTCAAGTTTTATTTTTCTTGGTGAGTCATGTTTGCCAGTGTTTAGAATTTTATATAATCAGGGATTATTATCAGAATAATTTGAGATGCAAGTAAAAGAATAACGTACGTCGGGCAGTGGGGCATTTATTGTGAAATGGACGCTATCGTTAAATGTTGAAAGTCTGACTGCTTTTACAAACCTTTGTGTACATCGTTTGCAAAAGACGTAAATAACCCGTTTAAGGTAATGTTCCATTCCCAAGCCAAGGTGTTCGGTTTATTGCAAATACAGGTTAAGGTAAAAATGTAGGCGTGGGTTCGTATTAGGTATTGGGACATGTGGGCGGAGGGACTTGGGTGGTAGAAGGTGGGGTAGGAATAGGGTGAGACTGACAAAATTAATGCAAGTGTAAAGGGGGTGAGTTGCGGGCAAAGTTAGGCGGGTAGGAAGAGTGACTGACTGACTGGTTGGATGGGCGGGTGGGTGGGGGGTCGCCTGCAGTCGTTCGTAGCTTCAGTTCTGTTGTTCTCGTCGCTTGAACAGTTGGGGGTTAATGTTTGTCTGCCACTGCCAATGGGAAGCCAGCGGACAGCAAAAGTGTGCACCACCGCGTTAATTGTTGTGGGAGAACCGCGATGCAACGGGGCTAGTATTAGAAAACCCTCTCGAGTGAGATGTTGATCTGTGATTACTTAACCAGAAGATTGGCATCGCGGTAGTGTATGAAATGCGTAGCAGTGTAGTAAGCTCGAGCGCGCCGATTCCGTTCGCAGGAAGACGAGGAGGAGGTGGTGGGGAGCAGAAGGAAGTCGCTCGTGTGTGACTCTGTTTGTTAGTTAAGGATTGTGGTGAAAAGGTCAATGCTGTTCACGTATTCATTTGCCGAGTCACATGTGCATTGCCAATCGGAGGCGCCAGACTGAACAGACTTGATCTAGATTTGAGATTGTTTTGAGAGTGGGCATATGCGCGTTCTCCTGCTTTTCCGGTGATTTGCTGATTTGCCTCTTAAGATTTAATGTTAGAATGTGAATGTTTGAAAGTAATCATCTCGCCTGAAAACGACAGTGCTGTTCGAAGTCAGTGATAATCTGGCCGTTGTAGTCATTTATGTGAATGCCAGCCCTAGTCCTATGGAAGTCATATTGTAACCGTGAGGTGTCCTGTGGATTTGCAGAATCTCTTCAGCAAGTTGAATTCGGTTGATTACAAGTGTGAGGTTTTTCTTTCGTGAGGGAAAGTGCCTGTTATCAATAACATCGCAATACTAAATTTTATTTTCTAAAAGAAACAGTCTAGAGGAGGAATGACGTGGTTTTCATATGCTGTACCTATCTTCCACCTGTTCAGCTGACGAAGAGGACGTGATTTATCGATGTTGCCATTCATATTCTTAAAGATAAATGACAGAATTCTGTTGAACTTTTGACTAAATATGAGAAAGTGCTGTATCGTGTGTGTGCGTGTGTATGAGAGAGAGAGAGAGAGAGAGAGAGAGAGAGAGAGAGAGAGAGAGAGAGAGAATGGATGACTGGGTGAAGGACCTGGGGTACCAGTTGTTCCTGACCGCAAATAAAGGCGATTAGTGTTGGTATTCGGATTGCTAAGCCCCGTCGCCTCTTACTGTCAGAGGCGAGATAACAATCTGTTTGTTTGAGCCAGGTTTCTTTCTTGGATCCAGATTTTATGATTTATGAATTATTGTATATGTTCGGTACGTGGTAGCCTCATATATTCTGTCGATTCAGAAAGAAGGGCACACTTATAGCTACAAACATACGTAAGTATTCACACGCACACACACATGTATATATATATATATATATATAGTACATATGTATTTATATATTTATATTTATATATATAATGTATATATATAGATATATTATAGTATGTATATTTAAAGTGTGTGTGAAGTATGTGATTTTGAGTCACTGCAAGAAGCTGAGATTGTCTATTTACCAGAAAGTAGTTTGAATGTATGACGTAAGTTAGCCCTAGGGGCGCTACGGATTGTTATTTGAACGGAACACAGACGACGGAATAACTAGCCTCCTTATTATTCGACTCATATGGTTGACCAATTAAGCAGATTAATTAAAAAAAATGGTCAGCGTCACAAGTTAAACGGTAATTCTCATCTGTTAGTCCCATATTTACATTTATGACACTGACAACTGTGCTGGCCAGTTTCATCCGGGAATTTATTTTACAGAGCACTTTCCTGAAAGCTGATGCAGTAGTGGTAGTTTCGTAACGTTAAGAATTCAAATCTCGGCCTTCTTAGCTAGATGACTTGTAGGATAGAACCCTAATCCCAGACCCCGGGGGAGAACGAACTTGAGTAGGTCATACTTAGTACCACTTGGCTACGTTACACAGCCGTCTGTCTGTCTGTCTAGGCAACGACACATATGTTGAAGGAGACTTTTTTTTTTTTTACAAACAAAGCATCGTGAAATACTTCCTTTTAAAAAATGTATACTCCATTTATATACTGCTGTATGAAAACATTCTTCTGTATCATAGTATTTTGCGTTTCAGTGGGATATAAATCTGCTTTACTGTGTAATTCATTACCTTAGGTAACGCTGTGCATTAGGCGCATAGTTGACGTATCACGTGCAAAGATTTATTTAGATACAGCTTTGAGTTTCTGTGAGATCAGTAAAGACGTTCTTCTTTATTAAGATTATTCCCATTAAAGAAACTTGTCCTCTAATTTTGCACACTTAGGTATCAATCATTTCCCGTGGCACCCACGGGGATGCATAGGGCCTCGATGAACTCACGCCACTACATTCTGCCCTGGGCTAACTCCTCCAGATCTCCCCAACACTCGTCTCCTGCTTCCCGCCACATTGTCCTCAACCACGTCTTCTTTGGCCTACCTCTACCTCTTCTACCAAGGGCAACCCACTGTATCTCTTACTGTTCTCTGTCTTCTATACACATGCCTAGCCATTTCCAGCGTGAGAACCTAACATACTCATCGACCGGATGCACCCCCTTTACTTCTCTAATTCTGTTATTTGATATCCTATTCCTCCAATTAATTCCTAATAGTCTTCTGAGCGCCTTATTTTCAAATGCCTATATGTTCCTAAATTATTATTCAAGCCATTGATATATAACATTTCTTAAGCATTATATTTATGATTTGCATTTCTAAGGTTACTGAAGTATATGACATATCGATGTGATTCATTTCTTTTAGTAATGATATTTATATTGAGTATCGGAATGATATATGTTAAATAAAGTTATTGAAGGAAAATTTACTTGCAGAAACTTGAGTATATAGGCTTCTCTGTTCCTGAACGCGAAATCACTGAGAAAGCGTTCAGTTCAAAAAGGCAGCTAGAGTGCAGTCAGGAAGAATTCAAGAAGGAACAAATGGATAATTATATTTTGTTTCTATGGTGCGGTTGTAACATGTATGTGATGACATGTTGGGATTTTTACTTGAATCTGGATAAAAAAAAGTCACAGAAAAAAAGTCAAAGGAGAATAAGTCACATTAATCTTTCCTAGTAATGACCCCCAATGGTTTTAATGCTGTATGTATCCATGTATCCGCCTTTGCGGCGTGTTTAGTACAAGTCCGTTGGGGATATTTTTTTAACCCGGTATGTATCCACCTTTTAAAACATAAACAAAAGAATGTAAATACCATAATGATAATGACCCCCAAGAGATATTGTGAATTTCTCCTTGTGACTTTATTGCCGGCCGCCATAAATTAATGTGACTTCTTTTTCTGTGACTTTTTTTCCTAGCCAAAACTGTGACTTTTTTTCCCGTGACTTTATTTCCGGCCAACGTTTACATATACACACGTGCCTGAGAGAGAGAGAGAGAGAGAGAGAGAAATTTTAAAGATAGCTGCTTTGGAACACTGATAATATTAATGGTTATGTGAGCTTTAATACGTAACCCCCTTACTTATATCTTCTTTTGTCTGACCTAGGTTGAGTAAAATAATTATTGCCATGGATCCGGTTTCACCAAATCCCTTTCACCTGCCATTGAAACAGACCCTTCTGTGCCGGAGGGAGCATCTTCAACATTTATAGCCCAGACGAACAACGTAACTTTTGTGAATTTTGGCACATTGATCTCCGACTTTGATTTAGTCTTGATAGGTGCTTTTTTTTTGAAGGACTTTGATTTAGTCTTCTCGATCGGCTGTGCCTCTTCCCGTATGTTTCTTATCATACCAGGTAATCAAACACTGTCACTTTATTAGACGCTTATTAGACACTGCTTTGTGGCCTCAGGAAATGTTTTCCTGTCGCCATGCTGTCATTGCCCTTATTTCGTTAGTCTCTACTGCTCTTTCATTTTAATGTAGAGGCATTCAGCACTTGACTCAAGTGGTGCTTCCCCCGGTAAGCTCTGTCACTGTCAACCTTTCAGTGTCTGTTCTTAATGAAACTACTTGTCGCTTAATTGCTATGTTAGCATTTATATATACTGTATATATGTACAGTATGTATGTATATAATACACACACACATATATATATATACATATTATATATATATATATATATATATATATATATATATATATATATATATATATATATATATATATATATTATTGTCAGGGACAGGGAACTCTCCTGTCGCAATATCAGTTCCTGATCCTCCTTCCCTGGTGCCTGCTGCCTCGACTCAGGCAAGGGGAACAAACTTGTTGCCTGAGTTTGGTATTCAAGTCAAACCTTTGTTTTCTTTCATTGAGCATCTGAGAGCAAATCCTTTGAACCTAACTATTTACCAAGATCAATAGCTATGTTGTTGGCTTTGCCTCGGAAGACTGGGATGGAAGGTACAGGTATGATGCCTTTCATACTTCTTTATCTCTTGTTCCAGGCCTGTAGGGAATACCTTCCCATCATCCTCATCATCATCACCATTGCCTTCCTTGGCCTCCCTTCCACCTCCCGGAACCATACCAGGTAGAAGAAGATGGCACTGAAACCTTCCTCAAGAGTGCTAAAAAGTTTTTGCTATGCCAGTAATTGGACGACAAAGCTGAATTTCACCCAGACCTAAGTCAGCACATGGGACATTTTCTTGTTTAGTCTTTAGTTGTACGAGGTGTCCCTCTCCCTCTTATTGAGACAAGAAATACTACCTCAACTCTAGCCATGCTACCTTCTTAGAGTCGTGGAAGGTAGAGTCTTTGCTGTAAGGTTCTGGGACATACCAATGATCTGTTATAGTCCTGTTGAGCAGCACTGCCTTGCTGTACTTAAGTGAGTGAGACATGGTGCTACCTCAGCCAGGTTACCAGTTGGTGCTATACCACCCCATACAGTGCTCAGTGGAGCACAGGCCCACTCATTGCTTGATGAAAGTACAGTTAGCTACTGGTTGGCATGGGACAGACAACTTGCACTCTTGTTCGCTGTAATTGGGTGTGCCAGCATGTCTGGTTTCACTTGTTTCCATGGCAATGAAAGGATCTTTGCACCTTGGTCTGGTTGTAGTTTACGTTCTCCAGGGCAGAAGATCAGCAGAGTCAGCCACTGACTCCAGTGGTATGTTGAAGGTGAAACCCATATAAGTGGATCAGGACAGACACTTCCATGAAGTTATGGAGCTTATCAGCAAGAGGTATGGGCTTGGTGAAGTTTCTAGAGTGGTCAACCACCACTCAGTTAAGTCTGTGAAATTCACTCTAGTAGTAAGACAAGAAGCTGCCCCATCTTACCATTTAACTTGGTCTCCGCTAGCAGATGGTGTTCTGACAGAGGTGGATGACCTGGTGTATGCCTTGCAGAACTACTTATAATATGGAAGGTCAGCTAAATTGCTGCCCCTCCATTGACTTGGCACAGGAGTACTACCTCCCAGAGGTAGTCGAGATATCTCCTTTGTAAGTGGACCTGTCGATCTGCAGCTTGAGAAGTAACCTCAGGTTGGAGTGACTGTAAGCAAAAAGGCCATCCTGTCCACTTCAGAATTGGGTGCAATGAAGTCAATGGCCATGTCTTCCTTCTGGGCAACTTCATGGAGGGACTTAGGTCTGAATAATGTGATGAACTTCGCCATGTTAGGGGTGTCTTCTGAGGAGGAAAAGACAAAGTTCATGAGACTGCATGGTATCAGACAGCTAACATTTGGACCAACCTAATCTTGAAGAGGAGAGATGAGATAATGATTTTTTTTTTTTTTTTCTTTTGCCAAGCAGTCTGCCCCAGCGTAACTCTTCAGTCAGAGGGACCTCGCTACTGTGCTCGAAGAGTAAGGTCGAGGCTGCTGCAGAGACAGGCTCCCCTTCAAGGAAAACAAACCCCATGATCTCAGACTGATTTACCTCACTTCGTACTAACAGGGCTCAGGGAGATCATCCTCCCTAGATGAGGAAGTGCATGGGATGTTTTAGGAAAGAGGCCCTGGGAGTCATAGATGGCTGCTCTCCAAGTTCCTACAGTTGGATTTTCTTGGTGAAAAGCAGTGGGAGATGAACACCAGTCATCTGCCTCTCCTCTCTGAGTGATTTTATATACCTAACTCTGTTCAGCATGGAAATCCCATGTTCCATGTTAGTTTCTACAGGAGAGGGAAACTTCATGCTTTCACTGGACCTAAAGGATGCATACTTCCACATTCCCATTCATCCAGACTAATGAAGATACCTTTTCTTTTGTTTGTAGGGAAGTGATATAACCATTCAAGGTACTGTGTATTGGTCTGGCAACTGCAGCCAGGGGTTTTTGAAGGAGTTTACCCTCATGTCAGTTTGGGCTTACTTGTTAGGGATACTGTGGTACCATGATTATTGGTTAATAGTGTCGACCCCAAAACAGAAACTAATATGGGACAGGGATCATCTTCTAGCCTTTTGCTGCTATATAGAGAATTCCAACCTGTTACCTAATCAATGGACAAAGTATGTAGGGATGATGATAGACATAGTATCAAAAGGGCTAGACCATCAGACTCTCTTATCACTAACCCACTTGAGGTTGACAGATCCTTAGTAGGCACCTTTCGTCCTGGAAAAACTGGTCCCACATGGGTGCCCTCACATGTGTTCGATGCAGTGTGGGACGAAGAATCCCTCTAATGGTTTCCCAGAGTGTGCCCTTACCACACTCCAGTATGGGAACCTGTCAGCCCACCAACGTCATAACAGATCAGACGGGGAAGCTACAAGAGCCAGTTTTCCCCCCACTCACTGGGAAATTGACATTGAAGGTGCCTCATTAGCAGCCATAAATTCAAGGCAGTACTCTCTCTCTCTCTCTCTCTCTCTCTCTCTCCGAAGATTTAGTTTTCATATAAAGATTGGGATCTGTATCCTTATAGGAGCAAATGATAAAATCTGAAGATAATTTGCAGTTTCTCAGAATACAAACCCAAGTCTTTATGGTATATTCATAAGCACCCCACATTGCCATACTTCCAAAGAGGACAAGGGAGATTGCCAAATTTTGGAACCTTGTGTCCAAGCTCGTTTGCATGCTGCTAGAATTATATCTATATAAAGACGGAGGTTGGTATATCTAGGCAAAATTCAAATTATCTTCAAATTTCCATTTTTCCTAGAGGAATTATTTTTTCACATTGAATAATTTGCCCCCACCCCTCTTTTTAAAGAAAATAGTGTCCCAGTGTTATTATGGGCCCTAAACCGTCAGTTTTCATTTAAGTTTCTTCGTTTCATTTCTCTCTGTACGCTTCATTTACCTACATAAGCTCTTAGTATATTCGTAGGTTCTTCTCCTTCTCGTCCTTCGTCTCTTTTTCTGTCTACTGAGCTGTCAAACATTCACGGGGCCACACAGTAACCTTTACAGGTTCCATTTATATATTAAATCAATCATGATGATGAGCCTCTTTGCAAAACAGGACGCGCCCTTTCTCTGCCTCTCTGGAGAAGTTGAATTTCTCAGTACAGATCTCCAATGGTTTCAGACCTGTTTTTGTTTCGTTCTCGGCTGTCCCGTTTATATCGTACATGTTCTCCTTCCTTATGGGCTACAAATATACATTCCTCTAAAAGCTGTCCTAAAAAGACAAGTTTTTATTTCTCATAATAAGAAAATTCATCGGCTTTGTAATTCGAGTGCACATTATACGGAGTTCTTGTTTCTAGAGAATTTTTGTGTAAAAACTCTTTTAAGCAATGAAGATATAATTTTACCTTTACCCCTATAATTTTACATTTACCCAACCAATAAGTTAAATAAGAAACTATCTCTTAGATGTCAGTAAGGTAAGATTCATGCCATTTGAATACCAAAAACCATTTGTAACCGATTTTGTAATCAAGGACATCGTCCTTGATCATTTGAATATCAGGTGCATGGTATTAAGCAGCTGCTTCATTATAAACATTCTATTTAACTTTAATGAAATGTGATGACACATGGTTTCACCTTTCAGTGTCAATTGTATGCTATTCTTGTAGCGGAGGATCAGCAGCACCTTTCCTGACCAATTAGGATATCAAAACATGCCGTTTAATTTCTGTTAGTGCCTGAGAGGTCCCGTTTCACCTAAAAGATTTTAGAGATATTATCATATAACCATGACTAATATGGGGAGCTTTCAGTGTAAGCAACTAAAGCGTTACGACAGTTCTATAAATTCTTCTTCGTTTTAACGTGCTTTTTTCCCATTTTCTATATGGGGTAAGCACGATGCCTTATCAGTTGAAAATACTTAGGAATTTTTGTCATTTGAGATTTTCATGATATAATTATCCGCGTGTAATTCTCATTTTGCATTGGTTTGTCGATGCCAAAATTTCCCAGCATTTATGGGCGATTATAGACAATATTTTATAAAAATCATGGAAATATTATTAAAAGGAAGCCTTATAGCTCTGTTGTTGGGCATCCTCTTCGATGTCGAAAATGAAGTGTTTTTTTATTGAAGTAATTTGTAGCAAATTATGGTGTTCTCGTAAATTAGAGCAACGAGTGTTATCAAAGTGAAATGATCGGCAGGACAAGGTGAAATTAGAAGCTTGGAAAAGATATGTACAAAAATATCATATGTATCTGGATGGTTTGTGTTCGTAGAAGGAATTTAGCAAACGAGAAATTGCTTGGTTTAATCTGTGTATATATTTTTTTCGTGGTTCGTTTCTTGGCTTCTTTAGTGTTTAAGGTTTTTTATTATTTTGATTTAGACTAAATGGAGCATACTTGGAGAGATAAATAAGTGAAAAATGTGTTTACGTGATAGTGACATTTTGCTTGCAGTCATAAATGTGATGGTGAAATAGTACAGTAGTTTAGTAAGTAGTATGAAAAATAACAAATAGCGCCTGGCTTTTTGTTAATAAATCCAAACAGTAGTGTGATCAAACTAGTGTATGATTAACAGAAACAATGAGTGACCAAGGGAAGAAGCCAAATTTACGAGATCTGACCTCCCGTCTGGGTCAGATCCAACAGCGGGTGGTCACAATTGACCCCGCATCACCGAATTCCACACCTGAAAATACAGGTGAGGTTCGACGTTACGTCAAGATAGACGTCAGTGAGGGAAACAACGCTAAGGCTTGTGATAACGTACCTGAAGGGAACGTCTCCGCCACCTATGGAGTCCAGGAATCCACAGAAAATGAAGAAGGAGATGGCTCGACCATAAAGGAATTCGTTCACGAGGTTGAATTCCAGCACAACACTCTGCTGGGCAAAATGCAGATGCTGAGGGATGTTCTGGCGAAGCAACTGAACCAGAGCCAAGTGCAGTCAAGCTTGAATGAAGCGCAAAAAGACGCGAATCAGTCACAAGCTGAACAGACCCAGTCTCAGCTAGGTGCGGTTCAAACGCCGGATCTTCAGGACCAATCGGAGGTCGTCCAGAATATGTCGCAAACAGGTAAATAGATGAATTCTATCCTTAGCTATTTTTCAGGTATCTGCGACGTATTGCTCAGTACATTTATGAATCTACTTTGATTTTCTCTCTTAGTGAAATTCATTTGATATTTACACTTTTTGGTTTATTCATACTGCACGCATTTTTTTTATTAATACTGCTCATAGTTGTTTAGGATAATTTAAAATTAATTACATAGTAACATTTTATTTCAGTCACCGGCGAGATTCTTGGTAATATATTTTTTTTTTCATGGAAGTCATCGATAAGTGTAATTGTATTGTTAGCATTCTCTTGTGAATTTTTATTTAACTTTGTATGATAAGCTGAAAATCATTTCAATGAACCGATTATTCTATCCACGCTTCAACAATAAGAGTAGTATGTATATTTGGCTCATACGGATTCAAAACTTTTTCAATTCAGTAGTTGTGTTGAGTAATGTTCCGATCCTACGGGATAAAGGGGAAATAGACCAGAGCATTTTGAAAAAATACAGATGAATTCTAAGCATTTTAACCTATATGGAATTTAGAACTTGAACAGCAAAGAAAGTATTAGTCACATCGTTAAATGAAGTAAAAAAAAAAAAAAACAGTGAGTGATGAAAACAAAATATTTTTAGTCAATATTTGCTGCTTCTGTGGGGAAAAGCGGAGCTAGATTTGAGAAAATGGAAAAGAGTTATTATTATTATTATTATTATTATTTATTCGGTATGTCGTAGGTAAAGTTTCCGACAATAAGTGACGCAAGCATACGCAATCCTGATAGCACTTGCATTACTTTATAAGAACTTTCCGGGCATTACTTCACATACCCGTCTTCTGCTGGCATCTGCCCTTGGCACTGGGTTCAGTGGGTTTTTGTTACCAAGTAAAAACGGAAATTCATAATTCTTCCCACTTAACCCCCCCTGTCACCCCACCCCCACTGCATTTCCGTTCCCACTTTGTAACAAAGAACCCAGTGCCTAGGTCAGAGGTCAACGGGAGGTGAGTAGGAGAGGTAATACCGGAAGCGACGTAAGAAAGTAGTAAACATACTATAAAGAAATAAGCATACTTCCCAAATGAAAGTCGGTTACTTCATAAGCGATCTGCCCCCCGGCCCCCAGAAAAAAAAAGTCATGTAAAAAATTGTAGCGTAATGCAAGTAAATAAACTCCATGAAACGAAGCATTACTAAGAAAGGACTCAATGGTTATTGTTATTATTATTATTATTATTATTATTATTATTATTATTATTATTATTATTATTATTTTTATTCAGAAGATGAACCCTATTCATATGGAACAAGGCCGCAGGGGCCGCTGACTTGAAATTCAAGTTTCCTAAGAATATGGTGTTCACTCGAAAGAGGTAACAGAAGGCAATGGGAAATACAGAAAGAAGAGATCAGTTATTAGAAAAATACATAAGTTAACAAATAAATAAATAAATAAAAATGTAAGTAAATTATTAAAATACAAGGAGAGTTGTATGGGATAGTAATGAATTGCATCTTCGCTTGAACTTCTGAAGTTCCAATTGCACGACATCCTCAGTGAGGCTGTTATCGTATATTCAAGGTATATGATAACAGTTTTTGTTTGTTTACAATCCATTCTTATGCAAATGACTCAAACGCACTTAATTACTAAACATATCGCCAGTAGAATGTCTCTTTTGGACCTATTGGCTGAATGGAGGAAGAGACCATTCAAGAGCCCATCATCACTGGTATAATTATAATAAGAATGGTTTTAAGATGAAGGACAAAAACTGCAATCCAGATTCTTGTCTGCAATACTTTACGTATGAATTTTTCTATTTACAGCCAACAATAACTCATTACCACCAGTAATAGCAGTAGTTTTAGTAGTAAAGGAAAAATTAATATTTGTTCAAAATATGCTCACTTTAATGTGGAACAACACGAAAAACAATAGCTTCTTAAGTATGTTTTCACAGAGGAAAACCATGTTTTAATTTAGGAAAACATGAAAAGATGAATACAGCAAATTATAGTTCAAGTAGCAGATAAATATTTAACATTCATATGGAAAGTCTGTCAAAAACAAGAATTTAAAAAAATGTTAGGTAATTAAGGAGAAGGAACAAAACTTTTTAAACTAATGCCCACCAGCATCAGTAACATGATCAAGAACCAGTTCTGCAGTTTCATAGTAGAGGTCATATTTATCCCTGGTACGGGGCAGAAGACCGTAATGGAAGTTTCAGACTTAGTCGCTTCATTTAGAAGGCAAAAGATTCATGTTCGTTCAGCGATGGTCCAGTTGTTTTATACTCTTGGCAGCTAGCCCAGACATAAATCATCGCTCCTCCTCGATTAGGACGCTAGCCTTAAGACAACGTTGTTTTTAGCTCAGTAACTAAATTCATCTAGTAAAGAAAAAACAGTCCTCGTCCTCACTATGCACAAATGATCATGTACATGCCCTGAAGAACAGTCTACAAGCTTCACGTATCCCTTATAATGGCGGCTGTACATAGTTTCATTTGAGTGTATTGGATAAAATAGACGTGATTCTGCTATGGACCACTTGTGGATCCATGGGGGTGGGGGGCGTTACTTAGGCACGTGCCCCCCCATGAAAAATAATGACAAAATAATGATATTGAAGATTTAGATAATAATAACATAAAAAGAGATATAAACATGGGGAAAAAATACAAAATCTGTTATAGAAATAAAAAATTTAGAGAAAAATATAACTAATAACAACAATAACTTGACGGTAATAATAATGGATTCGATATTTCCTGATAGAACAAGCGATTGCTGTCCATTTCATAATTTCTACTTAAATAATATATATATATATATATATATATATATATATATATATATATATATATATATATATATATATATATATATATATATATGTTTGTGTATGTATGTCTAATATGAGTATTGGTGCCACCCCTTGAAATTTTTCTGGATCCGCTATTGCTATGGACTATCATACTTCACCAACTATGCCATTTATACTGCTGTGTTCCAGCGCAGGAACAGTTAATTTTGCCACAGGGATTATTCAGGTGGATAATAAATCAGGTTACGACTGAATTATAGAATGGAATTGCTCCAGCTGCAGGAAAATTCATAATTTCTACATTTTCTTAATGGAATATTGTTTCAAAACATGAAACGCACGTAAACTTTGCAAGAGAAATGTAAAAGAAAAAAAAATTAGCATATTTTGATCCTTTTATAGCGATTCGAGACATTTCTCAGCATTGTCCTTTCTTCCGAATTACAGAACAGAGGAAACCGGCTGAGATTACTGTAGCCAAGCTTTTTCTTGCCCTTTTTTAGTTTCTAAAAAGAAAACTATTGTGCTGGTTTTGTCCGCACTTTTTCTGTCCGGCCTCAGATCTTAAAAACTACAGAGGCTAGAGGGCTGCAAATTATGTTGATCAACTACTCTCCAGTCATCAAACATACCAAATTGCAGCCCTCTAGCCTTAGTTTTCTTTTATTTAAGATTAAAGTTAGCCAAAATCGTGCTTCTGGCGACGATATAGGCAGGCCACCACCGGCTCGTGTTTAAAGTTTCATGGGCCGCGGCTCATACAGCATTATACCGAAACCACCGGAAGACAGATCTATTTTCGGTGATTATACGATGTACAGAAAACTCGATTGCCCCGAAGAAACTTTGGCTCATTTTTTGCTTGTTTTATAGAGACCTTGGTATGTGTTGACAGTGAAGGTTAAGGTCGTTGTGTATGTTAGTTCTACAGTCATTAGAGTTTGTTTGTGTCGTTTTCTCTTCATACAGACTGAAGTCTTTGTAAGGCACTGATGAATGACGTTTTTCTTTCTGCGTAATCATTTCCGGTTTCCTTTGTATCTGTTTGATTTTTTTTTATAATCTAATAAGAATGAGCTGAATCCCATGGAAATATTTTAATAAGGTCTGAAGAAAATTGCCAGTGTTTTCGGGAGTCTCCTTGTACAGAATAAAATAAAAGCTAGGAAGGTTTGCTGTTTTTGTGATTTTGAACTATGTGTCTGTTCTAAAAAAGAAAAAATACGTACATATATATAATGTATGCGTTAAACATGTATGTATGGTTTCAGTGAAATATGTAAACATGATTTGTCAGTAAATTATGCTGGTTAGCCAAAAAAGATTCGTTTTCTTAGCCAGTTTTTGCAGAAGAAAACGGTTATTCTTGAGCAGTGACTTGTTGATTGAGAGTTAGTTTTACAACCCGGATTCCTTCTCGTTTCCTTGATGGTTTCTTAAAGATTCTTATCTCTAAATTTACTCTTGATGGTAAATAAGCCATTTGTCCTATGTTGTTTGAAAGACAGAATCAGTGTAAAGACAAATCCAGCGTTTAGAGCAGTCTCTTGTGTGTGTGTGTGTGTGTGTGTGTGAGAGAGAGAGAAAGAGAGAGAGAGAGAGAGAGAGGGGTAGATGCTCTTTAGTAAACAAAGATATGAAGATGAATAGAAATTTATTGACTAATTGTGAAACAAAGATATGTTTGTGTCAGAGTAAGTAGTTCGTAGTGTAATCAGAGTGACTATGAGTAATGTGCCGTGTGGAAACTGTAATTGTTGTAGTCCTTACATGGTATCTGTTATTTATAGAAGTCTGCGCCTCAAGTTTTACTTGCCCCCAGCATATATAAAGCAGTATAAGTGACAAAAATTCACACACATATATGTATTATATATATATGTATGCATAATTATACACTTTTTACCTTATAGAGGCTGGCACATTATATTGCTACCCTTTTGGTTTCACGTCTATTTTGGGATGAGGTTGCTAGCCCCACGCCCTACCTCATGTTAAAGGGGATTATGTGTCCCAGCCCCCGGCATCTGGACTTTCTTGGCGGTCTTCCATCCAACTACTGTCACTATACAAAGATACTCACCTTGTCTGATCGTACGACCAGTGGCATAGTGAACGTGTCAGTATATATGAGTGTATATATATATATAAATAATATATATATATATATATATATATATATATATATATATATTATTTATATATATATACACTCATTTGAAATATACTCGAATTCTTCACACTTTTGGGATCAGGTTGGCAGCAAGACCTCATTCTGATACTGTGGACGCGGGTTCGAATCCTGCTACAGACATCATAATTACTTCATATTCATATATTTGGGGAGAATTAGACAAGTTAACAGGGAATTGAGGTTATTACAGTTACCTACGGATCTAGTAAAAAGTGCCAGCTTATATATATATATATATATATATATATATATATATATATATATATATATATATATATATATATATATATATATACATATAGTGTTTGTGTGTGTTTGTACGTACGAAACACGGGGAAGCTTTGTATATAATACTCATGTGATTATTCATGTATGCATGTATAGCTCAAGGTTTTTTTGCATTGCTGATGTACTACTGAGCTATGTCTATCTCAAGGTTCTTTGCATTGCTGATGAACTTAATGAACAACTGAGCTATGTGTGATATAAGAGAGAATGTGATGGTTGTCAGTTTTATGATGCTGCAGTCGGATAATGTGCACTATTGATTCCAGTAGAATATACGAGTAAACATATGAACCAGTTTTGGGTTTTGGTGGAGGATCCGACCCCCTGCTATTGTCGCTGCTACATTTTTATTAGTATCTTATTCCTTTCCTAATGTTATTGCCCATATTAATCGTTACATTTAGTATAACAGCTGCACTTGGAGCAGACACTCTTTGGACGAAGCCATAATAGAATACTCGTTGTTATCACTGGTCACCAAACCCAAACTTGCCTTGGCGACAAAAACGTGTTTTTGATTTCACAAGGGCACAGTTAGTTTTCAGGCTTTAGTAAAATTGCAGATTCGTGCATCATCCTAATTCCCTGCTTTTACCTTTAACCTTTTGATTATGTACAAGATTTACACAATTGTATGTATGTAGTTTCATTAATGTATGGAATTCTTAATTATTTATGATTACTGGCTATAACCTTTTTCATATGTGAATTTAGTCTCATTAATTTCTAAGTTCTTTCCCTTTTTGCTTGCTGCTTTTGAATATTCATATATGATAATGAGAAAGTTGAAGGAAGTATTTTTGATGCTTCATCGGTTGGTTTTAACAGCAATGGAAGAATGTGTTCTTGTTCAAAACAAGATTTGCAACACAACATTTGAGAAAGTTGAAAGTTTGTAATGCCAAAGCAGCAGTTGAATGTCACATGGCATTCAGGTTCGTGTGTCCCTGGGCAGTGGAAAATTGAACTACATATACTCAAACATTTATTCATGTGGCAGAAATTAAAAGTTCATTTAAACACTTAAGGTGCTACGGAATCTTTCAATGTAGTGCCTTAAGGTACGGTTGGCACACAGTAAGACAACACATAAAATTAACTCCATAGTGGCCAGTAGATTATATATATATATATATATATATATATATATATATATATATATATATATATATATATATATATATATATATATATATATATATATATATATATATATATATATATACACACACACACACACAGTAGACATTACTTAGGGTTCTTTACAGCGTCCCTTCGGCCCCTACCTGCAATCCCTTTCATTCCTGTTACTGTACCTCCGTTCATATTATCTTTCTTCCATCTTACTGTCACCCTCTCCTAATAATTGTTTCACAATGCAACGGTGAGGTTTTCCTCCTGTTACACCTTTCAACCTTTTCGCTCTCAATTTCCCTTTCAGCCCTGAATGTCCTCGTAGGTCCCAGCTTTTGACCTTAGGCCTAAATTATATATTCCAAGTCCAAGTACATTCTTTACAAGAGTACCAAAAACGATTGGCATGATAAGATAATTATGATTGCCTACAAGACAAAAATGAACGGCAAGCGTTAAGATATACAATATACAACCAACCGCACTTAAACATTTTTCCTGCCTGATTTTTCCTGATATTATCTTAAATTCATCTCCCGGCTCGTAGTTGTGATTGCCAGATACAAAAGGGTTTTATAGGATGAATCGTAGAAATTTGATAAAGCTTCTCATCGGGAATAGAAGAGTTTCCTTCAAAACCTTTGCCATTAGAAGGCAATAGGAATTAGAAAACGTTCTAAATACACTTCTGTCTATTGCATTTAGATCATCATGTTGTGTTATATCATCATCACTTCTCAGCAATCCGTTTGTTTTCTCTCTGACAAGGAAAAATGAGCTTTTTGGTGTTTCAAGGGAATCAACAAGTAATGGAATGTTGTGACAGTCGCGTAGGAGGATTAAGGACGCCTAACAAGATTTGTCAGAGCTGAATATCTAAGTGTAATGTGGATGTGTGTTTGTGTGGGTGTTTGAAAGTGTCAGTATGACAACATTTATAACAGACCATGTGCTTAGCGACCGCAATTATTTTTGCACGTGGTTTTGTCAGGTGGCCTCTTGGCCGAGAGTGAGATTTTATTTCCAAAAGGAGAGGTTGTTAAGTGAATGAGAGATAATAGCTTTCTCTGGCGCTGGACACAAGTCTCATGGGGAGAGGGATGAAAAATGCCCAAAATGTGGCAAAATGGCTGGTTAAGAGACCACATCCTTTTCTTCAATCGTTGTTTCTGCTTTTTATTTAGTCAGTTTTAGCACAAGTGAAACCCCCTAAAAATCACTTATAAATGCAATCACAGTACCGGGTATATTATGCTGCACTGTTTTTAGCGGTAACAGATTACCATGGTAATACTACGTCTGAGGGTAACATACTAACATACTATCACGGAAACTAATATAATACATATATATATATATATATGACGTTATATATATATATAACTCTAATATATATATGTTTGTATGTGTTTGTATATATGTATATATATGTGTGCATATATATGTATATATGCTCACACACACACACACACACACACACACACACACACACACATATATATATAAATATGTATAAGTATATATAATATACATATACATATATTAATGTAAACGAAATTTTCTTTATCATTTGATCATCTACATATATCAAACAATGATCTTTTACGTTTCATTCAAACTGTATAAAATGCAGTCTATTGAGAAGGAGTTGACGCATATGCAAGCAAAATTCCAATATATTTGACATTTGCTTGCATACTCGGCTGATCATATCATTAAAGTTCACTCACCCAGTTCTTCTGCTTTCCTCCGACCGGCGAAGCCAAATACAGCAAGACGGCTTTTTCCTCTCTCTCTCTCTCTCTCTCTCTCTCTCTCTCTCTCTCTCTCTCTCTCTCTCTCTCTCTCTCTCCTTCCTGGTTATTGTGACCTAACCACATCTCCACCAGACCATTCATGATCATTATTCAACTGATATTCCCTTCATGTACGTATTAGGATGAGAATGCATTACTCCTTTTTATATCCAGTTTCACCTTTATTTTAATTGCATTCCTCACGAGGGAACACTCTTGAAAACAGTCACCAAGGTAGGAGAACGTAATTAAACAATGTTTGTCTCTATATATATATTATATATATTTGTGCGTAGGAACGGTAATCTTCGAGCAATAAACTCGACCTCAGATTTGCCGTCTGACAAGACTACAGTAATATCACTGCAGTACCATAAAACGTCACACATAACAACACTACAGTACCATAACACATTACATATAACATCACTACAATACCATAAAGATTACATATAACATCAATACAGTACCATAAAACATTACATATAACATCAATACAGTACCATAAAACATCACATATAACATCAGTACAGTACCATAAAACATCACATATAACATCACTACAGTACCTAAAACATCACATATAACATCACTACAGTACCATAAAACATCACATATAACATCAGTACAGTACCATTAAAAATTATGGGTACTATATAGTGATGTTATAACTTTTGGACGGCTCGCATCGCGTGTGAAAATAAAAGCAAAAAAAAATTGTATCTTGTTACTTAATTTCCCCCATTAAAAGAAAATGGGCTTAATTACTGTAGAATTGAGACGAACACAAAGAAACGTTTGTGTCGCATTGCATAACTTTCCCTTTTGTATTGTTTTTTTTTTTCTTTATCGAAATTAACTCGAAGAACACAAGGAAACTATTATACCTTTTTACGTAAGTGCCCCCATGAAAAGAAAGCAGGTTTATTCTGCGTAATCCCGTCCTAATTCCTAACATTCTGCTTAACATGGCGAAAAGTTTGCATTCATGCAAGCGCATAAGTCTGCGATGAGTCTCGGCCGTGACCGCCCAACAAGGCGCCTCTATCTCGCTCGTCCCCCATTGCCACCCTACCACACCCAGGTCCCCCGACAACACAGGCTATCACATTCTCCTTCATTCCACGCAATCTTCGGCTCTTTTTACCCTCTTTCGTTTGCTTTACCTTC
This sequence comes from Macrobrachium rosenbergii, assembly GCF_040412425.1. Lineage (NCBI taxonomy): Eukaryota > Metazoa > Arthropoda > Malacostraca > Decapoda > Palaemonidae > Macrobrachium > Macrobrachium rosenbergii. The sequence goes on along the minus strand of NC_089768.1, from coordinate 12,659,882 downwards.
ACCTTTCTCGTTTCTTGGGCCCTCGTACTCGCCGTATTCATCTCAGACTCAAGCGAAAACTGGACTGCTTTATTTTCGTTTCCACAACAAACTGCGCTTGCGCATCCATCTTCTCGTACTCTGCCACCCCCTCCCCCTCTCCTCATCCCCTTATCTCTCCAGTTAATTTCATGTCTCGTTATTTCATTACGAAGAGCGTCACCCTCTCGTTTTGGTCTCACTCTTGGCGTTGACTGCTTTTGGGATTTTTATTTTTTCATTTATTTATTTATTTGTTTGTTTGTTTTACTTTGGGTGGTCGATGCTTTGTTTTTGTTTCTGGTTTTTTTTTGACATCCGAATTTTTTTTTTTTACTTAGCCTTCCGTTTTTCTGGCTTGTTTGTCTCGTTTCTTAACGGATTTCTGGAGTTTTTTTACATTTATTGAAGACTGCGATAGATTTGGGGCATACGAATAAGGAAATCTAGTGATACACACGCACACACACACACACACACACACACACATATATATATATACATACATATATATATATATATATATATATATATATATATATATATATATATATATATATATATATATATATCGTATATATTATGCATACACGCACACGATTTTATATGTATATATGTATATATATATATATATATATATATATATATATATATATATATATATGTATGTATATATATAACACTAGAGCGCAAATGCTTGTATTTATCTATGTATCATGGGAATTGTGCATAAATGCATGTCATTGCAAGCAGGTTCACTTATCGCTGTGTCAGGCTTATTTTACATCAAGAAAGCACTTTGTATTTCGTGTATCATCACATCGTTATTTAGTGTAGCACAGCCTACCAAGCAAGATCAATTTAGTGCACTGTTTTTTTAGGTGTACTTAGTTGTATTTCTTGAACAGAGGAAAACAACACAGAATTTCCTATGATTATGCTGGTTTCCCTATTATTTTTCCTACCGAGCCAACACTGTTGCTAACAGCATCTTTCACAAAATATGTTAAATAAAAAAAAAAGGTTGATTGTTTTTGCAGATGACTATCTTCATATTGCACTCATTTTCCTAGTCCCACTTCATATCCAGTTTAATCTGCTTTGGGTATCATAATGGTGTTCGCCTGGGGTGTAGTTGCTGTGTGCCGTACCTACTAAAAGCAAAAAATAAAATTGTTTTGATTTAAAGCATATTCTTTTAATTTTCTCATTTGGTTTGCAAGTTTGTTTTTTTATTTTCTCCTTTATATCTGTGTTCTATGTATATGTATGATCATGAGCTGCGATAAAGTATATTATTATAAAAACTAATAATGAGAAAACTACCCTCTCACTCCGCATTTTAACGTCAGCACTGATGAGGAAAACTGTTCAAGTGTTCGAAAGTCTCTGCTTGTTTATTTTACATAGTAATGTAGTTACTATATAATTGTGGATTTTTATTACACACATTATTATTATTATTAATTTATTATCATTATTATTATTGTAATTATTATTATTATTATATCGATAACTTGCGAAATTCTTTTCACAGTATATGAGAATACAGTGACATTATTATTATTATTATTATTATTATTATTATTATTATTATTATTATTATTTCGATAACTTGCGAAATTCATTTTATTGTATATGAGCATACAGACATTATTATTATTATTATTATTATTATTATTATTATTATTATTATTATTATTATTATTATATCGGTTATTATTATATCGGTAAATTCCTTTCCTTGTATATGAGTATACAGTGACTTTTTCAGTTTGGTTTTTCTTACGTGATATCCCAGTGTTTACTGTTACTAGTACATTAAACAGATGCAAATTGAGTTTTTTTTTATTGCTTTTGTAGTATCTACAAGCTCGTGATTGATGAATGATTATAACAGTCAGAAGTTTTTTCATATCAAATCAGTCTTGTCATATAGTAAAATTGTCTTGGTGTAATGTTTTTATTTTACTGTTGTATAAAAGGCTATTAGGCCGTGTATATAACTAACAGGAAAATAAAACTCAAATAGATTGTCTTTTTTTGTAAAAACGATGTGTAACAAGTAAAAAATGCACCGAAGTTTCTTCGGCGCAATCGAGTTTTCTGTATGAGCCTCGGCCCGTTGAAGCTTTCAGCCACGGTCCAATGGTGGCCTGTCCTATAGCGTTGCGAGGCGCACGATTATGGCTAACTTTAACCTTAAATAAAATAAAAACTACTGAGGGTAGAGGGCTGGAATTTGGTATGTTTGATGATTGGGGGCTGGATGATCAACATACCAATATGCAGCCATCTAGCCTCATTAGCTTTTAAGATCAGAGGACTGACAAAAAAAGCGCGGACAGAAAAAACTGCGGACGGACGGACAAAGCCATCTCAATAGTTTTCTTTCACAGAAAAGTAAAAGCCCCAGGAATATGAGGCTTTTAAATATAGAAAAAAAAAATCTCCAAATCCTTTCACGCAATTAAACATGATAGTATGAAGTTTGTACTCTACTTTTCCTGTTTCTCTTGAAACCAAAGGATAAGATTCTTCCTCTGAAAGAGAGAAGCAAGTACATCTTGCAATTTTCTCCATCAGCTGCCAAAAAAAAAAATTGTTACTTAATCCCAGGTGCCATTTGATTTATGGCTCTTTAGTTTATCCTCACGCTGGTTTTAATTGCCGTTATCTCATTAATTAATCGACCAGCGATTGGCTGATGAATGGCCTTCGTTCAGCTCGTGCTCATTAAATTGATTGACATTCTTTGTCTTTTTAAAGATTTTCCTTATTTATATTTATATTGTTAAGATTTTCTCTATTTATTTATATTAAATGTTGTGCATGGTTGCTCGTCTCTCCTTGGGGTTTATTTATTTTTATGAGTGGTTTTACCATTGCAAAGTATCTGTGGTAATAGCTATATCTGTTAAATGTGAGATTAGTGTTACGTAGATCATTTGGAATGTGCACTTCAAACTTGCTATTTTTTCAACTACGATATGTCTTTTAACTTTTCTTTATATGTTATATTCTAAAAGATTTATCATCCTTACTTTTCATCCTTACTTTTCATCCTTATAATAATAATAATAATAATAATAATAATAATAATAATAATAATAATAATAATGATATTCACAGTGGTGTAACTGTAAATATATATTAGAAGTAGATTTACAAACAAGAGTTTTCGAGAACCTGCTCGACTCTTCTTGTCAGTCTCAGATTGAGGAGAATCGAGCAGGTTCTCGAAAGCTCTCGTTTTTATAAATATTCCTAATATCTATTTACATTTACACCACGGTGGGTTCCTCCTCTATTTTAGTAAGAATAATACTAAAATTATTATTATTATTAATGATTTTGTATTGGGTGGGCATAGTGGCCGTGCGAACCGGTCTTAGACTTCCGAGGCTTGGGCATGACTCTCCATTCGCTCCAGACAAGTCCCGGTTCTGCGTCTGGTTCTCTGCCCTCTGAGCATCCTTGTTGGGCATCCATTCGCTGTAGTGGCAGCCTGCAAGTGTAGAGCGAGTGTGTGTGTGTGTGTGTGTGTGTTTGTGTGTATTTGCGCGCGCGTGTGTGTAAGAGACTGTGTGTGTGCGCGCGTGTGTTGTGGGCGAGAGGGGAGGGGAGGGGAGGGGTTGGGTGGAAGGAGGGGTATCACGCCGCTTCTTGTTATCCTACGCTCATCAACATCACGAGTTTCCTCCTCCCTCACTTGTTTATGCTCAACATGACTTTAATTGTCTGGGCGATTTCCTCGCGAGAACGACGGTGCTTCCGAATGATTTCTGTCGCTTTCGTCGCTTGATATTCGTCGCTTGGTGTCGTCGTCTGGCCCTTGTGGCTCTCTCTGATCATCTAAGAAAGAGAAAGCAGAATCTCAAACGCACGCACGTACCCTTACTTACTTACAAACTCGCACTCACTACCCACTCACTCCTATGCCCTTCTTGCCCCATGACAACCAACAAGCCTCCACCTCCACCTCCACCTCCACCTCCCCCTCATCCTCATCCTCCTACTTCAGGGTACTCGAAGGGACGGCTTAACACTTCACCCTCGTCTTCGTTCGTATGTCGACATGTCGCGATGACAAGGACTTGGGTGAAATTGTTGGCCTTTTTTGATTGATTGGGTGACTGTCGCGTATCGGCGCCTGCTGGAGTAAAGACGGACCTGGTTGGGATTGTCGCTGTCACAGTTTCGGGTTTTGTGAGGAGACAGGAAGTTTGATGTTATTTGCACTAAGATCTAGAGCTTGATTTGCACAGTGCTGATGTGAGAAGACAGGAAGTTTGATGTTATTTGCAACCTAAGATCTAGACTCTAGAGCTTGATTTGTACAGTGCTGATGTGAGTGGGTTGCTTACTTGTGACATAAAATGATGATCGTCGTGCATATGTGACGTTTCGTGCATTTGTGAGAGGAAGTGGGAAGTTTTTATGGCAAAGAAGCTTTTGAAGCTTAGCATGCATATAGCAGTCTTGAAAATCTTCTCACCATTACAATAAGTGAGATCTCCGTTGTGTTCACGAGGTGCTGTGAAGTGTGGAAAATAAATAAGAACTAGTGTATTTTTAGTTGAGAAATAAACGAATGTCATAAGCAATTGATGAATTACTGATGTTGCTGTCATACTTATCTAAAAAATAAAAAAATAGAAAACCTTATTAGTGGCGCGAGTTTTCGTGTATTTTGAAAGATGGAAATAAATATCTCCGTGCCGGGATGAAGAAAAAAAAAAAGTTTCGCTTTGTGATACCAGTGAAAGAATTCAGTACCGGCTTTGAGCCATTTCGGCCACTTGGAATAAACATGAAGGGAATTACGCAAAGGCATCGAGTGTCACGGACCGCTATAACGGTTAACGTGGTCTTCTTCTTCTGTTTTCCTTTGAGAATTGGGGTCTTTTCTGCGACCGTTAAGAATCCTTCTTATTTTCTCTTCGTTATCACTGCCAGTTAGGCGCTGCTGGGAATTTAGATCTGAATCGAAGTAGTGTTTAAATCCAGTGCTGTGATAATCCCATCCAAGTAATGATAACATCAGTATCTAACTTTGTAACTTGAAAAAAAACACAATTTGGAGAACAAACATATTTAAGAAATCAACGTGCCGTTTCCGAGCGTCATTTATTATATTATTATTTTTTCTTTCTCTCTCTGTTAACTTCACTCATAATGAAATGTAGTCTGGTTTTAGTGTCACCATATTGAAAAGGGAGCATGACTCCCCAAAACTAGGTGAGGATTTCTTAAATATATTTGTTCTTCAACTTGTGTTTGTTGCAAATCCCAACCAGAATTCCATGTTGCGTTCAATACATTTATAATGTTATTACGATTTTTAGTTTTCTGTAAAAGAAAACTATTATGCCGGCTTTGTCTGTCCGTCCGCACTTTTTGTTCGCACTTTTTCTGTCCGCCTCAGATCTTAAAAACTACTGAGGCTAGAGGGTTGCAAATTGGTATGTTGGTCATCCACCCTCCAATCATCTAACATACCAAATTAAAGCCCTCTAGCCTCAGTAGTTTTTATTTTATTTAAGGTTAAAGTTAGCCATAATCATGCTTCTGGCAACGATATAGGATAGGTTAGTTTCATGGGCCGCGACTCATACAACATTATACCGAGACCACCGAAAGATAGATCTATTTTCGGTGACCTTGATTATACGCTGTACAGAAAACACGATTGCGCCGAAGAAAATTCGGCGCATTTTTTATTTGTATTATATTGGGCCTGGAATTCGTCCTCTTCCCGAGAGTGTTGAAATTCACGTGAAATTTAAGGAGTCGAGGGGCGCCTGAATTTCAAGACGTCTGAGGAGGGGACTTGGTGGGGTCGACTTGTAATGAATGACCCCTGACTCCCTCCCTCAACCCTAACCCTTATCCGAAAGAAAAAAAAAAGAGAAAATGGGAAAGAAAAACACAGAGAAAGTGATCGTACAACATAAACTTGAGAGAACGAAGTGGTTTAATGTTACTTGGCCAACACAGTGTTAAATTCGGGTCGCAAGTGGATCGCGGAGCCGCGGAGCGGTAATTTACCTTGTTTAGAAGGGCAGACTATTTTGTATTAGGTCAAGTTACTATTTAGTCGAGTTACGGAAAATTTTTCCAGCGGTGGGTGTTTTCATGTCACATTATTTAGCAGGTAATAAATATCAGAAGCCAGTCATTTTCCACACAAATTACTCTTGATATAGTTACTTGGATTTGCTATCGACTCATAAGGACAAAATTACAGAAACTGGTCATTGGCTTTGAAACTTCTTATACTTTTAGACTGCTTTCTGTGAGAGAGAGAGAGAGAGAGAGAGAGAGAGAGAGAGAGAGAGAGAGAGAGAGAGAGAGAAGAAGAAGTCTCGAAGGAATAAGTTAGTCATCAGTTGCACAATGATGCATCATTGAGTTAAAAAATGGGGAATCGCCTTATATAGGGACCTATATTGTTTGTCCGCTAAATATAAATATGACAGCCAACTGGTAAATGCCATCCACCCATATTCGAGGGCCTTCCAGTTAGCTAAAACGTTGATTAATGGAATTACTTTGACATTTGGTATTATTTTAAGAGGTGAGATATGAGGGGAGTATCCAGCAAAGAAGGATATGAGGAGGAAAGATGAAGTGGAAGAGGAGGAGGGAGGAGAGAGGGGGGAAGGGGAGAGGAGGAGGGGGGAGTTGCCGGCGCGTCATTTATTGCTGGAGATTATTGTGTCCCTCCCATGGCCTCCTTGTGGCATTTACGCCACCCATTCCTTATCATAAAAGAGATGATGTAGATTAATGCCCGGGGAAAGGAACTCTTGTTTTGAGATGTCTCTTGTTATTTACATTGTATGTGAATACTCGGCATTATAAACACTGTGTGGATGAGTTAATGGGTTAGTGCATTAATGGGTAGATTGGTTAAACATTATTCTGTAGCTTTTTTTTTATCGTTCAGACTCTTGAGACGTAGATTTTAGCTGCAGAAAAACCCGAAAAACAAAGATTCCAACGCCCGCTATGGTATCGGAGAAACACTAAATGATTAGGAATGATGTCATAATGTCTGTATATCCCTTTACCTCTTACTTCTTCCTGATGAACACCATATCCTGTGGAAGCTTGAATTTCAAGTCAGTGGCCCCTGTGGGCTTGTTCCATATGAATAGGGTCATCTTCTGAATAATAATAATAGTAATAATAATAATAAAATGGCAGGAATTCTGAACAAGAACTTGCAGACATATCCCGTCAGTGTCACGAGCAAGGACGAATACTTCCTTCTTTTCCGTGTGTTATGGTCTTTGAAACGTTGTTCCTCCTTTAAACGGCTTCACTCTGTTTGTCCAGGATCCTCTCGGGAAATTGGAACTTAAAAGGTGAACGTCTCGAGGGAAAACAAAACTCGAACGGCTCACAGTAAAGAAACAAACTCCCCTTAAAGATAACATTGGCCTCCTCTGAGTTCTGCTAAGGCGTTTGGGGTGACTGATGATGTCTGCGGGAGGCCAACACTCGAGTGATTGGTCTAGTACTCTAGTTATTCTATGGCTGTTTGGAAATCGCGGTTGTTATGTTTCAACAGATTAAGTTCTCTCTCTCTCTCTCTCTCTCTCTCTCTCTCTCTACATATAAAGTTGAGGTTCGAACTTCAGTTGAACCGTTGTTCCAGATCACGATTGTGTTATCTAATACTAGTTGCATCACATTACGAAAATCTAAATTTATATATATATATATATATATATATATATATATATATATATATATATATATATATATATATATATATATATATATATACACACACACACACACACACACACACACACATAAGTAGATCCTTGTGTTTATGTACCAGTGTGAAAATCCAAACTAAAACAGAAGAATTTTCAGCTCTTGGCGTCTGTTTCACAGCTCGTCGTTTTAACCGCCATGCAAAATGCCTTGTCTTGTGGGAGAGAACTGTCAATCATCCCTGTCATCGCCTTGGTGGTTTTTTCTCACTGATATTTAATCTTCCCATTGTTACCGCCGGTTATTGGAAGAAGAAACTGAAGCTTCCTTTCCTGCTTGTTCCGCTTTGCAAGTGCTTTTTCTGTGTTCATTGATGCTGATCGTTATATATTTTACTTTTTCGTTTATTTTTACTTTCTTTCATTCCCTCTTTACTTTCTTGTGGATGGGCGTTTCTGTATGTTCTTTGGCGCATTTGTTTTGTTTGGGTAGGCGGTAAATAGTGTTTGTTCTTCATTTATCTTTCGAGTTTGATTGCTCGAATAAAAAGTGTCTTGCATTTCAGTTCGTAATTTTTTTGGAAATCCTTAACATTTTTGTGTACAATCCTTAAAGCGAATTAGCACGACTGTATTAGCTTATGATTTTAGTTAAGCACATCAGTTTTGTAATTATAGTTATTTATAATGTGTGCATAGATGCCTATATGCGTGCGTTGTGTTTTGTTTGCGGAGGCTAACATTTAAAACTTTAAGAGTGTAGAAGCGGATCATCACACTGTCTGAGGATATAAATAAAATTCAATAGACGAGTCCCGGTAAAGTTTCTGATTACTGTAACATAACTTTCATTGACTGGGATTTGCAGATGATTTTGACTATTTCCATAAAAGGTTCTCCTCACAGTTAACCATACTAGGTCTAGTCCGCAAGTTAGTGAGTGGGGTTGGCTATCTGGTAAGTTCAGTAATCGCCACCTCTTGACGCAGCTGCTGCCAGGCTGAGCCAACGTTGGCCAAGAACACCCCATAAGCACTTAGTTAATGTAGCTAAACTCATATTTTCAGGCTCCAGATATTATACAGATTATTCCTCATGTTCTGTAATGTCTGTTCATTAGAAGATAACCTTTTCCGCTCTGTGTACCCAGTCCTCCATTGTTGAAGGCAGGATCATGTGTTATTACCAGTACCCTTTCTGAAATCTTGATCAGTGTTAACTGATTGCCCCTTTAGGTATCATAGGATAAACCTGAAGTCGTAAGGGCAGAGTTATAATGTTAGGAAAAAAAAAAAGTGGGTACCAGATGAAGCTGTTATGGCACGGAGACTCTACCTGGATAAATATAGTCTTTGCCAAATACGTCCGCTGCAATTTTCGAGATTGCAGCCTTTTATTTGATATTCCGATTTGGTTGCGACTTATTTGGTCACCTTATTGCGTCATGTTTATTTTGCTATCTTTCTTCCTCCCTGGAACTCCGCTTCCTTAGGTATTGTGTTGTGCAAAAATGATTCTTATTACCATGATTCTTATTACCTAGTGTTTTTTAATTTTCTTGACAAACATTGTGTTGGGATTTTTTTTTAAATCATTCATTTTATTTTCTTTGTGGGTATAGTGATTGACACAATATTACCCCAGGTCTTTATCGGTTACTGCAAGAAGGGAAAGTGAGAAACTCATAACACGATAAAACTAACAGAAATATAATGGACAGGGTATAGAGCAGATACACCTCTGTGGTATTTTGCTGGGTAAGTGCCTCTACTAAGACAGCATTCGACTCTTGAGACCAGTACCATTACAGAGGCATTGAAATTATTCAAACTGGTCAAAGTGACAGGATGAGTGAGGAGACGGAGGACCCCTGTATTGGAGACGTTTTCTCTGGGAACGATTTTCCCTGTGGGAACAGGGAAGTCCCACGCAGGAATAAGGCTTATCAAAGAAATTGCATGTCATGCAAGAATCATATGGAGCGTCTGATTACATCTGCCTGTCCGAAGATGTGCGACTTCTTTCGACGCCACGTGTACTTAGTCACATCCTCGGACACAGGGAGATGCACGGTCTAGACTCTAGAGTCTAGACTCTAGACCGTGGGCAGACGTTACCAGGCTCTTAATACGATTCTTGCATGACATGTTCCGTGTAATTCGGCGCCCAAAAATCTGATAAATCCGAAGGGTTCAAATGCCTGCTACTCGAATATTTCTAGGAATTTTCAAGTAGCAGGATTAGAGAAAGAAAGGAGTGCAGAGGAAGGAAAGAAAGGACACCGAAACGTGACGAAAATACTTTTCGTAAACATTTTCCTATTTTATACAAGATTATACAAAGCTAATGATTTTCATATGTATGTGGATTTCATTTTTTGTGTAATAGGTAAATCGCTCCCTAACCCAGTGGTTCTCAGTCTTTTTTTAGTGATGACACCATAACTAATGTAATCATTACCGTGGCACCCTTTCTTCACCATCCTACCATATCGCATGAATTAACATATATATATATATATATATATATATATATATATATATATATATATATATATATATATGTGTGTGTGTGTGTGTGTGTGTGTGTGTGTATGTATGTATGTTGATATATTAGAGTACACAGACTGATAATAATTTCCAATACAGCACGAAGGAACGTGGACTTAGTGATAATAATTATATGAAGACTTTGCAAACTTTTTTTTTTTTTAACAAATGTTCGTTGAGATTATCTAGGCAAGACAAACTTCACGACAATCTTGCAGCACCCCTAGGCACTGTCTGTGGCACCCCAGGGTACCATGGCACCCAGTTTGAGAATCATTGCCCTAACCGAAAAAAGTTATAATCGTGGAAAATTAACATTGTTCTGCAGGATAGTATAGCTGGTGCTTTTTAGAATCGCGCCAGATTTAACAAAGCCTCTTACTTGGCTGAAAAATTGATGTAAAGGTTTAGAAGACGTTTCCGTTTTATATTTTCCTGTTGATATAAGTTTTTTTTTTTCAACTGTATACTGATATCTGTGTGGAATTTCTTGCGAGCCCATACTTCGGTATCTTGTGTTGATTTCCTGTCAGGTTTATAGCTTAACATAACAGGGAGAATAGATCGTCTTTTCTAGTAGATGCTAAATAAATTCGCTCAATATATAATAATAATAATAATAATAATAATAATAATAATAATAATAATAATAATAATAATAATAATAGATGGTTGATTCATATTGAGCATAATTGCTACGGAGAATGCACATCACTAAGTCGAAAATGAAAGCGAACCATAATTGTCGAAGGTGATATTTTCATATATGCCGATTAATTCTGAGTACGTCGACTATAAAACAAACTATTTTACATCTGAAGGCGAGACCTGGTATCACCCAAACAGCTTTAGGTTATAAAAAGGCTTTGTAGAGCATGAGCCATTGATAGAATACTGGTGAAGTGTGCAAGCTTTGTCGGTGCGAGTGGTGCAGGTGATTTTAGAACTCTCGGAGTAAATTGAGAGAGAGAGAGAGAGAGAGAGAGAGAGAGAGAGAGAGAGAGAGAGAGAGAGAGAGAGAGAGAGAAATGGCTTCCTTTTCCTGTTTCTCGATCAAGCCAGTGTTGTACTATATAAAACTGAGAGAGAGAGAGAGAAAGAGAAAGAGATGGCTTCTCTTCCCCGTTTCTCTATGATGCTGGTGTTGCACTATCTAAAACTCTGCAGTCTGAGTGAATGTGGTGTTATTTCCTCTCCAGATTTTGACCTTACTGTAGATAACCTTTGAAATTACTGCCACAGTAGCACCACCTGTGCCATCGCAGATCGTCAGCAATTTCTCTTCTTACCTCCATGAGTGTGGAGTAATCATAATTGCTCCATCAATTCTAAAGAGGTTGCAAGCTTATGCTTACATAGGCCTACATGAATTTGATTTTGAGGAACGCCGGTGTCTACCTTTCGATGTGGCTTAAATACATACCTAATTGATTCTTGAAATGTAGCCCAGTGTTTCGGGAGCTCCAGCGCTGTAACTTGGTGTTTTTAGGCTTACTGTTTCTGTATTGCAGTTTTCGCCTTGAGAAACTGCTAACAACACACACTTTCACTATATATGTTCGCTCACTCTGGGTTAACGGATACTTTAAAAATCTATTTTAACAAAGTACCACCTCTTCAAGTAGGGACAGAAGTCATATTTTATTATTTATATTTTATTGTTGTGCTCTGGTGGAGGTGTGGGCGTGGGTGGACGTTGGCTGAGACAGGAAGCCTGACACTGTCGGTAGTGGGTGCTTAGTACTTTAGTTATTCTAGTGTTTGTTTGCAGTTATTAATGTATTCGTTATGAAGCTGCGACTTGACGAACTTGAAGTTATGGTCTGATGTGATCAATTGACAATCACTATATTATAGGAGTAAATAGCACTTATCTTCTACAGAGAAATTGGCATAGATTTTCTGTGGTTTGCTCGAAAAATTTCGGCATATATTTGCGCAGGTTTTATTTGTGATGTTTCATTCACTCCAAGAAACACCTATTTGTTTTTTTTTCTAACACTCACTCAGTAAAAAAAAAAAGTAAAATATGCGCCGAAGCTTCTTCGGCGCAATTGACTGTTCTGTACAGCCGCTACAGCGTATACTCAAGGCCACCGAAAATAGAACTGTCTTAGGTGGTCTCGGTATAATGCTGTATAAGCCGCGACCCATGAAACTTTAACCACGGCCCGTTGGTGGCCTATCCTATATCGTTGCCAGAAGCACGATTATGGCTAACTTTAACCTTGAATAGAATAAAAACTACTGAGGAAGCTAGAGGGTTGCAATTTGGTATGTTTGATGATTGGAGGGCGGATGATCAACATACCAGTTTGCAGCCCTCTAGCCTCAGTAGTTTGTAAGATCTGAGGGCGTACAGAAAAAGTGCGGAGGGAAAAAATTGCGGACAGAAAAAGTGCGGGCAGAATAAAGTGCGGACGGAAGGAAAACTAAAAAGTGGCATGCTTACGTCTGAAATCTGTATTGATTCGTCAGTATGGTTTTATTTTTAGTCAAGAACGAATCGGAGAGGTAAAATGCTTTGAGGTGGTGACAAAATAATCTGCAAAGATCTTTTTTTTTTTTTTTATTTCTCCGAAATATTGAAAAATTATAAAGAATTTTAAGTTGATAGGAAGTATTTCAACAGCAATTTGTGAACATTGTCAAGAGGTTAAGATTTACTTCGGAAGATATTTATTAATTTATTGATATATTTTTAAACTTTTTTAGAGACTTGATATATTTCAGCAAAATAACCTTGGTCTTGAGGGAGTGAAGAGACCGTCTAACCAAAGGCACGAGAAACGAATAAGGTCTCTCTCTCTCTCTCTCTCTCTCTCTCTCTCTCTCTCTCTCTCTCACACACAATTATCTAGCGATTTACACGAAGCTTTCCTGTAATCCGACCATTCACCATTAAGATTTCTGACACCATCTCTTTTCCTGAGTGATGTCCAGAAGAGGTTTGACCGGCTGACTAACCTCGGTACTTAATTACGTAACGGATACCCAGCGTGACCTTTTCTTTTTTCTTTGTGCTGTTGCTCTGAATCGCACAAAGGTGAAGAAGACAGAACCGACGGTTTCAAGGGAGAGAAGTAATAAGCAACGCAAGAAAAACATGGCGTATGACTAGTGTAAACAGAGCGACCTCTGTGGTAATAATGAAGCCAAAAGGAGAGAATGACGTAAGACGCTGTATATGCTAATGAGGCTATTTTGCAGGGGGCGGGGCTGGGGGCCGGGAGAGGTAGAGAGAGAATGGTTCTTCGATTTAATAGGATTACTTGCATTCATAACTTCAAATTCCTCCTGTTATAAAAACACTTAAAGGGAAGGCTTGCCATTGTTCTTAATCCCATAAAAATCCTTATCGTATTGAGCATTAACCGGCACTTATGCAGTAGGGGCCTCTAATTGCAATATTACAAAGTAACTTTTATATCAAATTCACCTAGGCAACGAAATTACTTCGTCTCTATTTATTAGTCAGAGTCAAGGGGTCCACACCAGGCATCTTACTCAAAGCAACCCCTTACCACTGCCTTCGGACCATTATTACGGAATGGCCTTTGCTGGAATAAGACCCGTGTAATCTAAACCAACCAACGACACTGAGATAACATTTTATTGCCAGTTCCCTCTGGTGAATATTAGATATTCCTCTGTTCGAGTTTCTGTTCCACAAATTCAGATAAAGGAATACAAATAACAATACAAGCGCTCTGTGTCAAGATCCTCGGACACACAGGCTAACAATAATCCCCATTGTGTGCTTGGGGGCTGTGTTTTCCTACCCTGAAGCATGAACAAAAGTTCCCACTAGAACTGGCTGACGTTCTAGAATCGATAGATAAAACAAACGAGGTTTATGGCGCAGCAAGCAATAATGGGAACAAAGGATGTCAGCTGCTTTTAGGCTGCTGTACATTGCTGCACCTCAAGAAGGAAAAGACTTTGAGAATGATACTGAAGGTTCACTACTGAAATGGAAGTTACTGAAGATAGACTAAAGAAATATACTAACAGTGGCTACAACGTGTCTTGTTTACTTTTGGCAATGAGGGCATAAAGAGAAAACAAGTTTTCTGACAAAGACATATTCATGAAATGGCAGAATATTATATGAGCATGTGACATCATTTTTATCTTCGTAGGTATAGGAAGCCTTCAGATCAGTTCCTAACTTTCGGGCAGTGTTAGATGATTGTTGTGTACGATATTTTTCAAGTTCTAAGAGCATGAGACCCCAGAATAAGTGAAATTAATCTGTATACCAACAGTAGAATTCTAGTTTTATGGATGGTAGACTGGAGAAAGGTCTCTGTGTCTTGGGTTACGTAATTTCCTTGGAATCTGCAGTAACTGATGACTCTACCGTTTTTAGCTTTCTGTAAAAAAAACTATTGTGCCGGCTTTGTTTGTCCGTCCGCACTTTTTCTGTTCGCCCTCAGATCTTAAAAACTACTGAGGCTAGAGGGCTGCAAATTGCTATGTTGATCATCCACCCTCCAATCATCAGACATACCAAATTGCAGCCCTCTAGCCTCAGCAGTTTTAATTTTATTTAAGGTTAAAGTTAGCCATAATCGTGCTTCTGGCAACGAAATAGGATAGGCCACCACCGGGCCTTGGTTAAAGTTTCATGGGCCGTGGCTTATACAGCATTATACCGAGACCACCGAAAGATAGATCTGTTTTCGGTGGCCTTGATTATACGCTGTACAAAAAAACATTGCATCGAAGAAACTTTGGCGCATTTTATACTTTTTTCCAAATAATTTGCCAGTTACGTTATTATCCATTACTCGTAAAAGTGATTTCATATTGAAATACAAACAAACGTACGAAAGGGTTTTCGGCAGAGGCAGTGGAAAGTTTAAGTGAGATTAGGCCAAGGATCACTATTGAATAGCATCAGGTTACGCTTAAGTTTAGAAAGCTATAAATAACGTTTTCTGCGAGATTTAAATGGAATCAGATCTTCGTGTTTTTTGGTGGACGCACTGATACCGTTTTCTACGGAGCCTGGAGTCGGTTAAAGCGTCTCGGGTGTTAGTAACTCGATGCGCTTGAAAAGGGTTTGTTCTATATGATTGCCAATTAAAATGTCTGTAAAAGTTATCCGATACTGAAGTTCATACTGGCAAACGGGAGACTTTTTTTTTTTTTTTTTACAATAAAAGTCGCATCGTGACATAGCTATGTATAAAGTGAGGTTGTGCTACCTACCACTAGCTTTGCTTGAAAAGTGGGTCTATTAATCGTTCGTTTGTATGTGTATGCACCTGTGTGTTTACGTTTGCAACTTTTTAAAACTTCCGTCGTTTATGCATTCATTACCTTTTATATTTCTTTGCAGCATGATAAATGTTAGACTTTATATCATTATAATACTATGAATAACATATCTGCATTATATATAAAAAATGAACTTCTTCATTTATAACAATTTTTTATTCTCTCTCTCTCTCTCTCTCTCTCTCTCTCTCTCTCTCTCTCTCTCTCTCTCTCTCTCTCTCTCTGTGTATGTATGTATGTGTGTGTTTGTATGTATGTAATATCGATCTGAAGTGGCTCTGTTGAATTATCTTGAAGTACTCCTAATAATTGTGGAATGTTGTCTCCGTAACGACTCTTTGATGTGGCTGCAACGAAAGAAAAAAAAAAGCATTCTTTTTCAAATGTTGCTATTTTGACTTTTTCCAACAGTACACAAACGAAATTTTTCACATTAAGAAGTGCAGTAAATGAGGACTGTAAGCTATGAAACAATTAAATATATAAATAAGCTTAAAGAAAAACATCTTGCATGTTTTTTTTTTTATTTTCCTCGAAGAAGACTAGGCTGTTTTGAGCATAATCATTCTTCTTCTTGATAGGAGAGGTGGCATCCTTAACATTATATAATAATTATCAGCAGTTGCCAGTGTGATCAGAAAGATTATGCAGCCTTTGGGGGTTAGATATTTATAATTTGTCTTTAAAATTAGTTTGTTCAAGTATTAATATATGGTTTATTGCCTTTCTCTTAAACGTCTCTTTAACGTAAGTGTCTCTCCGATAAACATTAAAGCTTTTCAGAACTACGAATCTGCAATTACGGGAAAAGGTCCAAAATACTCTGTTTCAGAGATTCTAATTCATTTCGAACGTATTTTGACTACAAAATCACCCGAGCATCTTGCCACCATGATAAAGAACAAGTATAATATACGTAAATGCCCATTAATTAAGAGAGTTATTTTGTATTCCATTTATAACTCGTTTTATTTCAAAGATGCTTATGTAGAATTCCGTGTATTCCTTCACCACAGAAATAAAATTTGAAAGCAAGAAACTCGGTTTATGCTCCTTGGCGTGGCGTTTGAACAAAGCTTCCTGTAAATGGATGACAGTTGAACCAAAGTAGTTTTAAGTGACTAAACTCCTAGCGTTACAGCATTTGTTATTCTTTTGTTTTTTTACTAGCTTTCTTTTAGGCATTTCTTTTACGTTATTCTACTCGCCGTGTTAGCGGTCACCTTAAGTAATTTCCACCCCAAGCGTTGTATATATATATATATATATATATATATATATATATATATATATATATATATATATATATATATATATATATAATAATAATAATAATAATAATAATAGAAGGAACCCATAAAAACGCCAAAAGGTAGAGAGTTATTGCTATATATTTTAGAGACCAAACGGTCTCCCTCTAATAAGTTAAGCATGTATCTACATTGATTTTTTTTTTTCTTTTGCCCTGTGGTTACAATACTAGTTTGTTTCGTAGAGCTGAGGAAAAGAAAAGTTTTAAGCTTTTAGTGATCCATGAAGCCTTCATTTCAGTTATATATTTCTCTTTTCGAAGATCATTTGTCTCCTCTCTTCATAAAAAAAAAATAAGCAATCAGTTTAATTAGTTTATTTTTCTGTTTCTCCGAAACATGATGGTAAGCATAATTATATATTAAAGTATTGGTGTAAGGCTAACAACATTGAGCACTGGATGGGAAGAGAAAAAATAGTTAAGTGCAGTTTTATTTATAGTTCATCACTTGTGACAGGTGTGTGTTTGTAAAACAGTCGCACACTAACACGAGCAACAAAGCTGCCCCCCCCCACACACACACACGTTTATGCTTATGTTACTGTTCAGAAATAAGGATGGGGTTTTAAATGAATAGTCTTCTTATGTGAAGTAATGCAGTGAAAAAAGAAATTGAGGATTGAAAAAAAGCAATATTAGCTTCACAGTTGTGATGATACCAGTGAAAAAAGTTACGTAACCTATAATGAGTAGTTTATGGAGATTAAATATTAAGAAACACTCCCCGTTATCTCGTTTATATATAGATTACTAACAGGATAATATTTCACACGACAAACTAGTGAACGACTTTCAACGACTCTGCAGTATGTGAAGTAAAAAAAAAAAAAAAATAAGATTCTTTTTCGTGTGAATTCACAATTATTTCCATCGTGTGAAAACTGAAATCGCTGCTGGATTTTGTAAGGTCTCGCAATGCCTAAAAAGCCCGAGATAGAAGAAGAAGAAGAAGAAGGGGATGCCGTAGGAGAACCTCGACGTTGTCAACAACAGAAGTCGCATAAATGCAGCACTTTGACGCGCAGACAACTTGCAAGTGAGTAGCTATTTGTGAGGCTCGGCTTAGACTGCTTGGCTGCCCGCGGCGGAAGTGAAATGACCTCTCTCTCTCTCTCTCTCTCTCTCTCTCTCTCTCTCTCTCTCTCTCTCTCTCTCTCTGTCATTACTTTGTATCCATCGAATTATTATAATTGTTTTTAATGTAATAATTGTATTATTTTGTGTAATATAAAATCTAATTATATAGTAAACTGTATTTTATTATGTAAAAGACAAAAGCAAAGACTTTCAAGCACCTGAACGGTGTCCCTCATCAGGGTTTACGTTAAATTTAGGTATTTTAACGTAAACCCTGATGAGGAACACCGTTCAGGTGTTCGAAAGTCTTTCTCTTTTACATATAATTGTGGATTTTTATTGCACAAACTGTTTTTCACGAGATTGTGAATTCTTTGCTGTTTTTTTTATTATTGTTTAGAACGGTGTCTTAGTATCTAGATAATTTTTTCCTCCAGCGAATGGAGTCCACGTTTTCTGTATTTTTTCCGTTCTGTAACATCAGTACTTTAGAGTAGCTGTTTACTGAACATTAACAGTATATATCTATTTAGTGGTATATAATCCAAATGAACTAACATGAAAACATGTATTATTATTTTTAATATCATTATATAATATTGCACACGTTCTTGCCATTAATTTGTTATGCGAGCTTGTGTTGAAAATTGGGGATTTCTCCAGGAGCGCGAGTCCTTGCTGGCATAAGACCAGCTTAAACTAGTGCAAAGATAGCACAGAAGAGAATGCCGTATGATGGAAAAAAAAACCGAGAGAAGAGAAATGTAATAAACTATGGCTGCAAAAGATAAACAAACAAATATATTTATAAATACATGGGTAGTGAAAAGACATTAATAAACTTATCCCAAAAGTATGGTGCCCTTAATTACTTTTATAGCTTTCCATGAATTTACTAGGACTAGAGTAAGTTTCTCCGACCATTGAGCCCTGGAGCAGAGGTCGACATCAGCTCCCTTCCCTTATTCACTTCCACATTACCATCTCGACTTACGATTACGGGCGCTTGCTGACTCAAGGTCAACTTGATCTAGAGTGATAATGACAGCCAGAAGTCCAGTTGTACAGTTTTGCTGTAAAGGGAATGAATGAGCAATAGTATTGGGCAGTTGTCACCTTGTGGAACGTCACCTGCCGTGGGTGCGGTGCTTTACAAAATGAGGAAGTGCATGCGCTAAATCTAGAGGCACCAGCAATCAAAATGATTGGAGAAGTCCTCTGCTGAAATGAAATACATGTAAGGTAGCCAAATAAGATATCTTTTGACAGTGGTCCAAATCACTAAGAACCGGTGTTCAGGAAGAGAGGAAGCAGGTATTTAGGTGAAAAGCCCAGAGTTTTCTGTTCAGCGTCGAGTACCTCTTTAAATAAAAAAAAAATCTCTTTTTACACCAAGGAATGAATATAATCAGTCAGCGTCCGTTAACTCTGATGGCACTTACTGTAGATGCTGTTAATATTCAATAGTGCCCTATTACTAAATACGCTTCCAGAAAGCTAGAAACATCCTAATGGCCACTCAACCATCACTGGAACTGACAAGTATTGACTATCAAAAGCAGAATCTCGCATTATCCTTAGCTTAGATACCGCTGCATATATCTCTTTGATGAGAGGACTGAACCTGCAGATCCTTGGACTTGACTATCCTTGTTTTGTAGCCAAATCTACTTTGATGTCAGCACTGGCGTTAAGACCTATTACGTAAGTCTGCCTTTTAAGCTAATAGAGATAATTATTATCCTTAGTACCAGAGAAAGAACCATTCCCCAAATTCCTAAGTGTATTAAAATCCACCTAATATCTTTTCCGACTTCCTTCCTTCCTTTCTAAAGCTCAGCTAGGACTAACTGCCCTAAACTCCTATCCCGATCTAAGTAAGTATCGAAAAGTAAAGTGAACTTGGTAACCTTACCCATCACAACTCATCGCCAATAATCAAAACACTCCGGGTTCTTCTTGAACATTTCAAGTACTCAGGAACGAAGGGATTACGAATGTGCAAGGCCAAATTAGTGTAACAGAGCAGTAAGTGGAAATGTAAGTAACCTAAACGGTAGGCCACAGCGTGCCTGAATCTAAAAATAATTAATCTTTTTTTTTTTTTGTATTTCAGAAAACAGGACAGGTGATGTTAATATTAGGCAAGTCTTGGGGTTATCAAGATTTTTTTTTATGAAATGAGAATAATAGTTTGAAGCACAATAATATAAACCAAGTATTTGTTAGGTTTTTTAGAAATAAGCACATTACTCCTGTAAATTCATAAATGGCTGCCCTTGAAGGAAGCAAATACATTTATCGGTAGCAAACGAATCGGCAGTTGAGAAAACAAACGGATTAATTTTAGGGCCCGTAGCTGTGGCAGGAATCCAGTAGGCGATGCCTTCCTCCAACCAAAAAAAGATACAACGAAGCCACTTTTGATATCCTATTATTCAGATGATCTGGTCATATCTCGTAAAAATCACGAAGATGCCATTTCCCACTGGACAGTTCCCGTAGGGGTAGTGCCTCCAGTGCACTTCGCGCGGTGCACTGTAGGCATTACTTGAGGTTCTTTGCAGCATCCTTTCGGCCCCTAGCTGCAACCCCTTTCGTTCCTTTTACTATACCTCCGTTCATATTCTTTCCACCCTCTCCTAACAATTATTTCATTGTGCAATTGCGAGGTTTTTCTCCTGTTGCGCCTTTAAAACCTCCTCTACTTTCAATTTTCCTTTCATCGCTGAATAACCTCATAGGTCCCAGCGGTTGACCTTTGGACTAATACTTTATATTCCAATTCCAGTTCCCACTGGACATTGTATGTGCTTAGGACTTTATGTCGCGAGTTGCTAAAAAGAAATCATACAAATAATATACTCCCACAAATAAACCCCGAGTCGGGAGACGGGCTGGTGCTTCGCACGGCTTAGAAGACTTTCTGCCTTAATCTGTAACAGCTGACCGGCCAGATGTTGGTCTCTCTCTCTCTCTCTCTCTCTCTCTCTCTCTCTCTCTCTCTCTCTCTCTCTCTCTCTCTCTCATGATTTACCTAGACTGTGGCTGAGATCACTGGGTAACACAACACGAGTTTCTGATTTGTATATGTATGTATGTATGTGTGTGTATATATATATATATATATATATATATATATATATATATATATATATATATATATGACCGTGAAATATTTTCTGTTAAAATAGAATTCCATCAAATATAAGGAGCCCATAAAAACGCCAAAATGTGGAAAATAAAGGCTATATTTCAGAGACCAAACTGTCTCTCTCCTCAGGCAAATAGTGAATATATATGTGTATATACATATGTATGTATACATGTATGTATTGATACAGTTTATTGCATTCTACTTAATACTGATGGTATAATATGGGCACTGTTACTCTTGATTCTGCCAAGTGGAAGGTGTCTTGTAAACTATCCGATGTGTATTATTGATTAAACTAATATATATATATATATATATATATATATATATATATATATATATATATATATATATATATATGCATATGTATATACATCCATACATAATCACTAATATTAATATTGTACACTGTATAAAGAAACATCGATCCCTATCACTCTTTATCAAGCTGAATTACTGATCCAGATTCCTGCAGCACGTGTATACGTTACTTGCAACCGAATCTCCTTCCTCACAGTCAAAAACAAAAGACAAACGGCCTCGAGGACAACCGTTGCACTGTTATGGAGGGTCCGGGCATGCCTCGTGGCAGCTGGTAAACATCATGAGGAAAACATGGCGGTCCTTACTACAGCTGCATGCGATTTTCTCTCCCAACACAACGAGAAATTCCCCTCCCCCCTCTTACGTTTCCGAAGTTGTGAGTTCTGCTGTCTGAGAGAGAGAGAGAGAGAGAGAGAGAGAGAGAGAGAGAGAGACATGAGAGATGACCTTTTTTTATAATTAATTAAGACTTTAGAGAGAGAGAATAATTCTATAAAAAATTCGTTACTTTATAATTAAAAAGACTACTGAGAGAGAGAGAGAGAGAGAGAGAGAGAGATTCTGTAAAAATGTATGATTTCTATAATTAGACTATTGAGAGAGAGAGAGAGAGATTGAGAGTATATATAATATACAGTATTTGCTATAATGTTGTTGAACATTTTACGTTTTCTCGATTTTCTTATTTACAACAATTGTATAATTACTTACAAATCAACATTGCATTAAGGAATTCTCATTTTCCTTGTGCTTTTGTAGTATTAAGCATAAAAATTTATATTTTCAGTTACAAATATTTTCTTTATTCCGCATAAACCTACCACGACTTTCCGCGAGAGGGAGAGAGAGAAAAAAAAGATTGGATCTGTAGTGCCAGGTTTATCAACTTTCCTTTTCATCATACAGCATTCATCAATCAAAGCTTTACCCAGAGAGGAGAAATAACTTCAATCTAACTGGAGAACCAACTGACAATGTTAATTCCTCCCTTAAATGTCTGTAGACTTGGGATAACCAGAGACAGACGGATAAAAAAACGCGGAACCCCTCATCAGAGGGACCCAACTAAACTCCTTGGAGGGACCCATTTAAACGGCTCAATTAGTCTCCCCCATTTAACCCGGCCACTTTCCTTTTCCTTTCCCTGATGGGTGACCGCCCATGCCATGCCCTTCCCGTATATTCCTACCCAGCCATGGTCCTTCCTCGCTCTCATTTGTTTGTCTTTGTTTCGCTTTTATTTCATTTCTTTTTTGGTGGTTCGGTTAACAAGAGAAGCCTACTTGACTTACAAATTTCATCGGCTTCTGTTCCTTCATAGGAAGGATCCCGTAGGAGCGAAATAGTACCGTCAGTGCGCTTCACGCGGTGTACTGTAGGCATTATTTCAGGTTCTTTGCAGCCTCCCCTCCTTTAACCCCTAGCTGCAACCCATTTCATTCCTTTTACTGTACCTCCGTTCATATTCTCTTTCTTATATCTTTCTTTCCACCCGCTCCTAGCAGTTGTTTCATAGTGCAACTACAAAGTTTTCCTCCTGTTACACCTGCCAAGCCTATCTACCCTCAATTTCCCTCACAGGTCCTATAGTGCTTGGCCTTTGGCCTAAATTCTATATGCCATTCCATTTACTGGAAGGTTTAGATCGTACTAATTTAACTTGCCTGGTGCTTTCATGCTAATCGCTCTTGTCGGTTCCTTAAAGCTCCTATAGGAGTCCACACCAGGACTCTTAATCCCATTTGAAACCTTACCATACTTACCCCCGGCCGTAAGGCAGGGTTACTTTACAAATTATTTGCATTAGGGTTGATCTCTCTATTAACTAGAATTAACCATCTCTCTCAAAAGAATTTTTATTATGTTTTCTTACAACAACCGCTTGTATCTGTTAGTTTCAAGCTTGCTACAAAACGAGGGACTAGTTTCAATGTCTTGGTACTTGCAAGTAGTCTGCTTTAAGTCTGACTGGCTGAAAGCTATATTTTTATTACTATATTTTATTCGCAAACAAAAACACGTGTTTTCGAATATTCATATCTTTGCAGTGGCGATTTTCCCCGTTTACTCAATGTATGGGTTTATATACAAAGTGGCTTGTGGGGTGTGGGGTTGGGGGGGGGGATGGCTTCGGGTATTTATTTTCAAATTGCTTGATTTTATTTGGTTATGAAAAGTATAATTTTTTATGATTAATACAAAACTTGCCATTCAGCAGACAGATTCACTACGTAAGTGATAAAAACAATGACACGATGAAGTTCTTGTAGATGTTGGTTATGACTGCTTGATGCCTGGTATATTTTCTAGGTCTAAACTAAAAGCTACCATCGAAAAGCTGCACACTAACTGAATATTCCTCTCTCTCTCTCTCTCTCTCTCTCTCTCTCTCTCTCTCTCTCTCTCTCTCTCTCTCTCTCACACACACACACACACACACACACACACACACACACACACACACACACACACTTTTATTACTATACTGTCCTTAATATAACTATTTTTGCCTTTCATCCACTTATACATAACATTTGACTGATTTCTTATTCAAGGCAGCCACTAATCGAGCATGCATGCTTTTGCCTGTGCTGCTGTGATTTTTAACCGGGTCTGTTCTTGTTATCTTTACTTCATTTTATTTAGTGTTTATATAGAGGCCGTATTCTAAACTTTCACTATTGAGAGTCAGTATAGGGAAGCCGGTGTTGCGTAGCTGTGATTCAGAAGGCAAGAGGAGAAACTTGATATTTAAACAAAAAAGAAGGAAAAAAACAGAAAGAAAAGGAACTAATGTACGAGCTGACGTGGACTTCTGCATCTAATTACACGCAAAACCACAAAGAGCAGTTATGTCACTGAAAGCTTATCCGCTCGATAGAAGCAAATATTTGCATATCCAAATACCATAATTGTAATCATCATCGCTATTTTTAGCGGCGGCAATAGAATTAGTAGCAGTTACTGCAATATGGCAGTACCGGTAGTGATCTTTCAGATGCCCAATGTGGCTTACACAAGGCTTAATCCACTGGGAACCTTTCTTATCTTAATGATGTGTGTTCGCCTTCATTTCGGGGCTCCTGTTAATCTTTCCTCATCGCCCAAGGATAGCTCTGGCATAAGAAGGCTCGGCTATCCCCAGTATTGGTGCCCTTGTCTGTTTCCTGTCAGTACATTCATTTCTGGCTTTTCATCTGATCTTTTTATGTGTGACCCTTTCCTCATTTTTAATGGTGTTCCTCGTGGTTCTCTACTGTCGTCCACTTTTTCTTTATCATTATAAATGCATCCCTGGCTATCCAACATTTTGCCCACGTCTGTTTCCTGTCTGTACATTCAGTTCTGGCTTTTTATCTGACCTTTTTATGTTTGATCCTTTCCATATTTGTAATGGTGTTCCTTGTGGTTCTCTGCTGTCCCCCACTTTTTCTTCATCATTAAAAATGCATCTCGGGCATTAGGCTCGGCTATCTATCCAATATTGCTGCATATGTCTGTTTCGTGTCTGTACAGTCATTTCTAGCTTTTCATTTACCTACTTACATGCGACCCTTTTCGTATTTATAATGGTGTTCCTCTTGGTTCTCTACTGTCCCCTATTTTTTCTTTCTCATTATTGATGACCTTCGCCAGTCTACCCCAGGCTACCTCTTCTCTTATTCATGTTTTTGTCGACGATTCGGTCCTCCATATTTCTTCGTCCTTCGCCTCTTAATCCTTAATTGCTGCTCGCACTCCATCAGGATTTGCTCCGCCTTCGTCTTCTCTGATCTTGAGAGATTATCTGAATGGGGATCCCGCAGACTAATCAAGCTCAAAGTCTCGAGGAAGTTTCTGCTGGCTACTGTGTCTTTTGCCCTGTGCAATTCTACCTTTGTTTGATGAATTTTCATTTGTCTCTCATTTTTATTAGCATCCGGGTATTCAGGTTACTTAAAACTTGGACTTGAAAAGAGTACAGTATAAAAATTTAAAATCTTCCAATAAGAGATTACACGCTTGTTCAGATGTCGCAACGTTTTCTTCAACCTACTAAGCACGAAGAGACCTCTCTGACATGGTGTTTAAATATCTGCCCTAATGCCAATTTTACAAAACAACAACTTGACAGGCCTTTGAATGTCTTTGAGACAAACCCTGAGGCTATAATTGTAAAATTATACGGGTTGTTTTTCATTTCCAGGTATTTTAATCTCTTCTTATTCCGCCCTGCTTAGGATTTTTTCAGTCCATTTCTTCTTCACAACGTATGAACAATATCATAATTTTCTTATTTTTTGACAAAGATTTACCGTTCTATGTACAGTATGGCCCATTTATAAATATTTAACATTTTCGTCTAGACAAGAAACATCATACAGCATTTACATCTAAGTAACTGCAGGGATAAGCTGTTTTTATAATGAACTGGCGCTCTCTCTAAGACCCCGTGCTGGCACAAGGCCACCTTAATCTTAACTATTTTGTCAGTACTTGTAGATGTGCATTTATCATTATTATCTGTCTGAATAAGATTGTTCATTTTCTCACTTGCCCAACTTACTCTATGTTATGCTTTATTTCATATTTCCTTGCTTACTCATTTATTCTTTACCTATGATATTAAGAAATCGAGATAATTGTAGGAAGGGGGAAAATATACCGTGACCACTGAAAGTGCTCAATGGAGACAGTCTTAAGCTGCTTATCCGTGAATTTAAAGGCACGTGGAGCTGTTTGAAATATTGGCAACAGCGCCAATATGAGATGCCATGTTGATAGAAAATCTGATTCCATTTCATGTTATTGCATGAAAAAACTTTATCAGTCTTGAACCTATGTAACTGACTTAGAATTCTGCGTAACGAAAAAAGATGATATCAATCGTGAACCTGTGTAATTAACTTAGAATTCTGCGTAACGAAAAAGATGATATTTGATATCTGTAATGGGAGAAGTGGTTTTATCTCTTTGTCGTTGTTATAGATTTGGCCTATATGCGGAGATTAAACACACGCGGAGAGAACTCAAACAGCCCCACCAGGGAGCTCATTTCATTTTGGTTTTAGTATAATTTTATGTTGGCCTTATCGTCCTTGTTCAGAATAAAACACCTATATTTGAGTTTCTCCTTTATCTCGTCCGTGGACAATACCCTGTAAAGGCAAATATTCTAATCAATAGCCGCACCTTTATATCTTCTCTGGACCCTTATCTCTCCACCGCAGGTTGCCCTTTCTATCGTCTGTAGGCCCTAATCCGGAAGAAATGACAAAGAGAGTCCTTTCGCGATTCAGACGGTTTCCTAGCACCTGACAGGAAATCACTTCTCAGATTTGCTATGTGTGAATCAGAAATCCCGTGGTTATTTGGTTCCGTAAATTGTGTTTACCTTTTCGAATGTTTGTTTACATGAGTTTTGATATGAATGACCGAATCCTCTATTGTTACTTGTACGTGAATAAAGGTAACTTTAAAATGTAAATATGAAACCTTTATGCCGTAGAAAAACACGACTATACCTTTGTTCCTAAGATGTGATGAAAGTTCACAGAAATTAGCTCATCAATGAATATTGAAATGACATTCTCAGGTTCACTTGATGCTACGTCTCAAACATCTTAAATGGGTGGTTTGATTTTATAGCCAAATAATAACACTTATTTTGTGGGTACAGCAGTAAATTATCAGGTCCAAGTATGAAATAATACATTGGTTCATCTACTTATTTGGAAGTTTAGTCTAAACATCTTGTAGTTCCATTGTAGTAATACTGTAGTATATCTACAATGTAAGGTGATCATAAGTTGATAGCTGAAACAGCTGTCAGCTTAAAAATAAGTGAATGAGGGTCCATAGTAGTAATATTTTTTATGCCTTTTAAACACAAGCGTTGAGGATAAGATGACGTGCTGGAAATTCTAGAGGTGCTGCCAGAATTAATATACTTAAAAACTAGTTCCACTGTAAAGCTAGTATAACCCTAAAGATAGCCAAAAACAAATGTGTGAAACAGCTGTTGGCTCAAGAATTAAAAAAAATGGAGCATCAGATAATGATGTACTGTAAAAAGTAGAGTGTTGCTACAGAGTTATAGATGCTACACGTGCATTAGCACTATATACATTATATATATATATATATATATATATATATATATATATATATATATATATATAAATGCATAAATACACACATGTGTTGTGTGTGTGTGTGTGTGTGTGTGTATATGTGTGTAAATGCATATTCAATAAATAGTTAACAAGTATATATATATATATATATATATATATATATAAGCTTTTTAAAACTAACAGATTATTGTCCAGTACCCGTCAATACTTGACATATGAGGACTGTCAATAAAGGAAAACTATTTTTGCATAAATATTTCCGCTAGATACCATCCATTGTCCAGTTAGCAACTGTACTAAAGTACAGATAATTGACAATGAGGACTGCATTAATATCATGTATATCCTGCATAATATATTATATATGTATATATATTGCATAAATATATATATATATAGATATATATCCATATATATATGAGGTCCAGTATAGCAACTATATATATAAATATACAGATAATTATATATATATATATATATATATATATATATATATATATATATATATATATATATATTATATATATATATATATATATATATATATATATATATATATATATATATATATATATATATATATATATATATATATATATATATATATATATATATACCAGGGTAAATGTGATGTGTTTATCCTACCACATGTGTAACCTTTGACTTTTTCCCCAGAATATATTAAATATAATTGATTTTCTTGAGTGGCAAACCATATCATTCGGATAAATGTGTAAATTTAGTAATTATGGCTGATTACCAGTTTAATGGGCATGAAAATCAGTGTGCTTAATATAGCCTGACCTTGTGTAACCTTGGCAAAATTGCGGTCCATTTCACTAACTGGCTAAAATTTACGAAATTACTGTTTTTTACGTATCTTTAGTGATAATCAAATATGATTCGGAATTTATTCCTTTAACGTGAACTCTCGCATAAACACACAAAAACGCACAAACACTATATACAGTGTATATATATATATATATATATATATATATATATATATATATATATATATATATATATATATATATATATATATATATATATATATATATATATATATATATATATATTCATGGTTTTTCTGTCGTATCATCATTTTGTTTTAATGTGAATTGCTTTAGATTTTTACAGGCATCCTTAAAATGTTTGAATTTATTTTTTGTTGAACCATTTTCACTTGTAAATATTTTAAATTAGACATGAGCAATAACATGATTTTGAAAGGTAATATTACCTCATGAGAATCTGCAGTTGAGAAGTTGGTGTTACTTTGCTCATCCTATAATGTACCACTTTTAGAGAACCAGGTGTTGTCTCGTAATAAGAGAGGCTAAATCAACACCACTGCTACCCATTTATTTTAATATGTCAGCCTTTTCTTGTAGTATAGCTAAACTTGACGTGAGCTGTTTATCCCTTCTAGATTTAAGCATCACAAATACTATAGCCTCATTTCTTGTCAGAGCAGTTTCCCCATTTGTATATTTAACTTGTCCATAATTCTGTAATGTAATGGTGTTTTGACTTCTGTCCAAGCTTGCCCATTTTAGTTACACTTGGCAGAGCTATGCTGTAAGGCAGTCGACTTACCAAAAAACTATGTAACATGTAGTTTCATATGTAAATACTTGTGAATAGTCCAGCAACTACATTTAAAATACATAGTATTTTTTTTTTAAATAAATTACATAAAACAATCATAGACATCTATCTTTCTTTTCTTAACATTATGGTAAGAACAGTTACGTACCATCTTGACTTAGCAGATTATGGGCATATGAACCTGCCTTCTGTATTAATTGTCCCTTCTCGCGTCTAGATTTTGCGAGTACATCTTTGGACAGTGCTCCCGATATCTGTATAACTTTAAGGTGCCTGGCGCCTTATGATTACTGTATGAAACGGCTGGAACGTAGATTTTATCATTTCTTCTTCGTTTAGGACTTAAAAAATTTTCAGTTTGGCATGTAAATTTCCTTCGCTGTACGCATGAACAGGTGATAACTGAAGTGTCTAAACAGAACTCAGCTTCAATTCATGAATATTATAAAGAAAGTTCTTGAGTATTGGTTTTTAAAATATATAAAATCGCATACATATCTTGAAAAAGACCACTTCATGTCTTTCAAACAATTTACCCCGCAGTTGAAAACAGTGCCACAACATAAGGAAAATATGTAAAAAAAAGATCTCTCTCTCTCTCTCTCTCTCTCTCTCTCTCTCTCTCTCTCTCATTGCATAATTCAAGTTGAGCTTTGCGAGACTCACTGCTGTTACTGTGAGTCCCCTATGAGTCAGTGAGATACACCAGTTTACTGTTCTAGTGGGGAATCTTGATTATCATCTGAGAAGCGATTGTACCCTGAAACTGCAGATAGCAATAAAGGCCGCGTTAAGAGCTTTGCAAGCGAGGGGGGCCTGCTTATTCACTACACATACCTATATGAGTTTTGTAATGGTTAGCTGTGTGGTAGCTTGATATTATCACACATATATATACATACATTATATATGTGTGTGTGTGTATGTATATATCTATAAATATAGCTATAAATATATATAATATAATTATATATATATATATATATATATATATATTTATATATGTAGATGTATACGTATATATATATATATATATTATATATATATATATATATATGTATATATACTTATATATGTGTATATATATATATGTATGTATGTATGTATGTATGTATGTATGTATGTATGTATGTATTTGCGTGTATGTACATTTTAGTAAGCAAACGAATAACCTCAAAGGCGTCGGGAGGTAGTTGGCGAAAGTAAAAAAGTAATGTTTTGCCCTCAAAAAGTTATTTCGTAAGCTTACTGAACCCTCATCAATAACCAAAAATTTCTTCCAACTTGGCAACCTAATCTTTGGCCACAAGTATGCCGTGACTCTCACAAGTACTTTTATCTTCCCCTAAAGATAATGTATGTGCCCACATTGACGTTTGCATTATTTGTGACTGAACCACATGGCTTATTACCGTCATGTCGCTTATCTCTCGCCGTTGTGAAGAGGAAGTGATAAACATAAGACCTCTTCAGATAAAATTGCAAGTTTGCCGCGGGTTGGAGCCAGTGGGGCAGCACATTTAAACCAGTCGCTGTGTTATGAATGACGCACGTTTTATTGAAAAAGTAGGTCGCTGAGAAACACCACATAACAACACGAATCTGTAGAAGGATGTAGCCGAGTCTGTATGACTGTTGAATGACAAACTGAGATTGGTCTATAAAAACAGTCTTGTCAAGCTGCTAATCCGCTGTTGGGGTCATAAACCGCAAGTGGTGCTACGGGCCTTTCGCTTTCCAATTTAGATTCGCTTTTTTTATAAGGCCTTTCTTTACCTTTGGGCAACTGTTATTTTTTTCATATTTCAACTTGACAAAAGAGTATTGTTTTTCACAGTGAAAATTATATTTATTTCAACAATACGCCTTCGCTTCAAATAGGGCCACTTTAAGCAAGAATCCAGAAAACAACCAGTTCTAACTTCTGAAATGACGTTCGACACTAAATACACCTACATAAAAGACTTAACCAAGTACAAGTTACCTATCTCCTCCCTCCTCCCTACATACACACACGCACTTACACACACAGACTAAAAATTTGCTAATTGTGCACTAGATTTACTGCAAATGATCTTCATCATATTCAGTTTTGGCCTTGAAGATAGATAGATGTATCACTGGAAAAAATGAAGCACTGGGTGTAAATCTTGAATTTTCTAGGTCGTTTTCAAGAAACACAGGGTAGGCTAGGATAGGTTATTTGGTTAGGTTACTTCCAAATTATGCCCACTTTGTCTGTAATAATATATGAGACACGTCATTAATGAAATTCTGTTATTTGGGGTAAAAATTGCATCCGTAACCTTAGGGGATGATATGCAAGGTCCCTGATGCTTGGGTAAAGTGTTTATGGTCAGCTGGGGTCTCTGCCTGTCGTCTGTAAGCAAGATCAGAAAATAAAAGAAGGGAAGAAGAGAAATAATAATTTTTACAAAAAACAAGAATCTTCGCTACATAGAATGTAGTAAAAGCTGTTAATAATATTCTAAATGAAAATCTAAAAATCAAGTCCATGATCAAGGCTGTAATGCTTTATTTTTCCTTCGCCCACATTCCGCCTAGAATGCTTAAAATCACAACATTTCCCGTTATTCTTAAGAATTTCACAAGCATTATTATTTTAATACCTGATTTTTACTGCTCATCTTTAAAACACTCTCCCACATGAAGTGTTTATAATTTTTTTTAAGAAACAAGAATTTAAGCGCACATTAGCAATTAGTATACCATTTATCTACACGTAAAAATAGAACTTGGTTTCATTATAGACTTCAATAGATGTTTGTTTTCATTTGCGTATCCAGTTACCAATATCACAGGTTAACGAACACCACTGGACTTCGATCTATAAGTAGCTGGGCAAAAAAGGAGTGGTTGTCGTAAGCAGACCTGTGAGCGATGGTCGGCTCACTGGGTTGCCTTAAGTATATTTCTGTATCCGAGAGCTGATTTCTTTTCGTTTTTCCGCCTTTTTCAGTTTCACGTGTTATAAATTTTACTACATTTTGCTTTGGCATCTTTTATTTGCTTTCCGAGTAGCTGCATTAGTGATAATCATTACCTCGGCCAACAAAATTGGATGGAGGTAAATTTTGTCCGTGTGCTTGGCAACAAAGTACAGTCGTGTAGAGAAGAAGAGATTTAAAAGAGTTTTGTCCAGTCTTTCACGGGAAGTTTCTTTCCAATGATTATTATTTGCGGGAAGTAATGATGAAGATTTTACCATTTGTTGCTAAGCAAATGAAACGCGATGATCTAAATTGCTACGTGTAACCAAACTTATAATAATAATAATAATAATAATAATAATAATAATAATAATAATAATAAGAAGAAGAAGAAGAAGAAGAAGAAGAAGAAGAAGAAGAAGAAAATTAATTTATTCACATTTGAGTGACACCAGCGACCGTTACAGAGTGCTCTCGTCTTCTGCATGTTATGGCAGATATCTTTCACATAAAGCAAAGATACATGAACGTGGCGTAATTTTTTTTATACGGCTTGTGTTCTACTCATCTGCATATTCTGTAATGATTAAAAAAAAAAAAAACGCGTCAGGACCAACTGCGGACGTAATTTTGAAGCGCTCGGCGGTTATTTCTCTTATTCCTAATGAAGTTGTTATTGGTCTTTACAGGAACTAAATGTTTCCGCCTTTTTATTTATCAAATCAAAATACTGTTGTATGTTGGACTGTTCATTGTCTTTCATGTTAGGTTTAGGTCATGTTTTAATAGATTTCCTTCATTGCATATTAATTTAACACGTGAGGCAACTTGTTTCAGTATAAGCCTTCATCTGTGTGTAGGCTGTCGGTGATTCGATTTTTAAAACCTCATTTTGGTGTTATCTTGCATCATAATACGTTATTATTATTATTATTATTATTATTATTATTATTATTATTATTATTATTATTATTATTATTCAGGGCAATTGACTTGAAATTCCAGCTTCCAAAGAATATTAAGGTGTTAGTATTATTATTATTATTATTATTATTATTATTATTATTATTATTATTATTATTATTATTCAGGTGCCATTGACTTAAAATTCCAGCTTCCAAAGAATATTAAGTTGTTAGTATTATTATTATTATTATTATTATTATTATTATTATTATTATTATTATTATTATTATTATTATTATTATTATTATTATTCAGGTGCCATTGACTTGAAATTCCAGCTTCCAAAGAATATTAAGGTGTTCATTCGAAAGAAGCAACAGAAGGTAATGGGAAATACAGAAGAGAGAACAGTTATTAGAAAAACAGATAAATTAACAAATTAATAAATAGATAAAAATGTAAGTAAAATATTAAAATACAAGTTAAGCTGTATTAGAAAGGGCTATCGGGGGTATTAGTGAAGAAGGTTATCTGCTGTAGACTATGCCCTAAATATATAATAATGAATGACCTTGCTTAACATGACATCGAGGAGAGGTAAAAACAGTTATAGACGGACATTCTTCATTTGAATTTGTTATTATCTCACAAACTAATCTCCTGTCATTAATAGCAAGTAATTAAGTGTCATTCAAAGTAATTAAGTATGAATGCTACCCATGCATTAGGTAGATTGCTTCAGATCAGTCTTAAACATCATTTAGATTTTGATTTAGTATGGTAATTTTTTTTTTGTCTGTCATTAAGAATGAAAGTAGTCCATTGTTTCGCCCATATCGTGGTTTTTTTTTTCCCGTTGCTAGGTCCGCATCGGAGTTATTTTTGTCTCGCAGGAGGATAAACCTTTTCTACCAAGGAGGTTAATTCAGTGTTCGCTTTGGGAACCGCTTATGGTTTTCAGTCTTGGTAAGATTTGACACTGATATTCAGCGGCTTTACAGACTAAAAACTTGTAAACACGAGTTACAGTTTTTTTTTTTTTATCAGTAAAGGGGATTCCTAAAAATTGCATTTGAATTTCCGCTCCTTATGTCTTTCATTTGAGGTATCTTAATTGTTTTACATTTCATTTCACTGTTAAAATCTGTTTGAGTAATTGATCTGACGTCCTAAGAAAAATGTGTCATATTTATAATCTCGGCTTTTTTTTTTTTTTTTTTGCACGATTTAGCTAAGTTATTAGTCGCTTGATAACGCCAAATATTGGCGAAACTCCTGTCATAAGAAGAAACACGAAAATTGAAGAAAGAAGCTGCCGTGTTTTCCACCAGTAACTGACCCGAGGAAATTCAAACAGCACGTCAGGCAGCTTAATTTGCATCCGCCAGTGTACGTAGGATCCTGTCATGCACTTGCCAGTGATGGACGAATGCAAGACAGACCCTTACCTCTTTTAAAATCAATCAAATTCTTATCTTGCAATACTTTAGGCGTTCCTGCGTCACCATCGCTTAGTTCGTGAAGAGATTTTATTATTTTCATTAGGTCCACGAAGATCTTATCTCGTAAACGAACGGGGAGTATGTATTATACGAGTACTGTTATTATTTGAAGCCATTCCGTTTTGAGACGGCGTATTTCCCAAAATTTTACATTGAGATTCATGAACTCATATTTCGTCATGTCTTCGCCCCTCTATATTTGGGGAATTTGTAACTAACTTTGAAAAACGGTTTTCAAAAACAAAAACTTTCAGCATAATTAAAAAACATTGTTGGAAATATTTTTATTATGTGTTGAAGATTTCTAACATATCTATTATTGTACTGTCATTTTTCGTATTTCAGTAGGAATGCTAAAATTAGCGTTGTGAATAACAGTCAGTTCTGATAGATATAGTATCAATTCCAACCTGGAACCAGATGTAGTGTCATATGGTCCATTCTCTGTTGTTTACTAAGAATTAATTAGTGTCGCTTGTACGATACCCTTATGTAGAATCCTGGGGAGAAGATGACATGCAGAGGGTCAAAAGGTGGGAATGCATACCCGACGGAAATAGCTGACCTTTTAGCAGGATTTTAAAATTCACCCCCTTTCGTGTGACTCCTCTGTGGAGTTTGGTAGTTTTCAGCCATCTTGTAATTTCGTCCGTATATGAAGAGCAGTGCAGTGAATGTGTTAGATGTGCTAAGGTGTATATGTCGAGTTTGATGAGTTTTTGCCTTCATATCGTCAACGCTAGCTTAAGGAATGGTTATTGTTAGACGAATCCAAACATTTTGAAAAGTAATACTATTTCGGCCGTGTATGAAGAGCGTTGCAACGGATTCGTTGAATATGATAAGATGTTGCACTTGTCGATTTTGATGGGGTTTTAACCTTTAAATCGTCAACGCCATCTTAAGGAATGGTTATTGTTAGAAGAATTCTGTTATTTTGAAGAACAATACTGCATTTAGTTTACATACACCCGTCAAGACAAGGCGGTAGTCTCGGGTCGGCTCATTCGGTAACCAAGCTGTAAGATGCTGACAGTAGAGTTTTCACGCACACAAGATCAACTTACAAAGCGCTAAGCCAGAGACGCCGTCTGCTGTATCAAGCATTGTTCCTGGAAGGGATAGTGGGGGTGGGGGTGGGTAGGATGATGGGGTTCTGGGGACGTCCTTGGGCCCGGCGAGTCCTATTGTCCCGAATTAGAATGAACTTTGGCTTCGGGACAATGTTGCTAGGTTTATATTTACATCTAATTTCTCTTGTGAACAGTGACACGTTCGTTATTGATTATAATCTTGCATTTGTAAACAAGACACACACCAGCTTTCTATCTATCTATCTAACGTTGATTAATATATGTACACACACATATTTATATATATACATTATATAATATATATATATATATTATATATATATATATATATATATATATATATATATATATATATATGTATATTATATGTATATATACTCGTATATGTATACATAGATGTGTGTGTGTGTATGTGCGTGGGTGTGTATCTGTCTGTGTGTGTTATAGTGGCTATCCTTTCACATTCATGTCTAATATCTAGTCAGATTCACCTGCCGCTCATTTCTCTTCTTACACGCCCTTGAAAATCTGTAGGTGTAACGAGAATATCCGTATTCATATTATTCAAGTTCTAAAGCTTAACAAGATTGAAAGCGAAATGGGACACCATACCCAACGGCATTTAAATCCCTCGACTTTTGGGGTCGCTCGGCTCCTTGGCGGTTGCTCTTTGCAACGGTGTCTACAGGAGTACCGCCCAAGAATTTCAGGAAATAGCACCCATGGCGTCTGCCCTTGCCCGCGAAGTTTAAGGAGGGAGTCAGCCAGCGCCCGTTCAGACTCCACTAATCGTAGTGTTGCTCTTTTTCGCCCAATAAGGAAGCGGGCACATTGTCCGGATTTCAGTTGAAATGGCACTTGGAAATTATTTCAACGTTCGTTATAAATCTTAAATATTTATATATATATATATATATATATATATATATATATATATATATATATATATATATACATATACATACATACACATATACTGTGTATGTGAATTTCTGACAAATCAGGATCGAACACCGTCTCTCTTATGGAAACCCAGGGTTCTACCAATTGACCTACGCAGGTCATATATATTTATTTATATATACTGTATATATTATGTGTGTGTATTTATATACATGTGTATATGCATATAACACCTGAAATGTGTTTTTCTAAGTGTGATGTATTGGTAGAATTGGAGAATGTAGAAGTATATTAATCTTCACGCGGATATGATTGTGTATGGTGGACGTAATAATATTAGCTTTGCATGCCTTTCATTTAGTAGAATTTTTTTCCCCATTGATTCAAAATTAAAGACTTACATTTAATGCATTTCATTGATAAGGTTTCATTTAACTTTAAATGATAGCTTACCAGTCAAAATCATGGTAGATTTTGGATAATTTTAAAATTTAAATTCGACAGTACTCAGGCCTAATGGACGAGTTGTGTCAAAAGAGATTTCAAGAATTCAAATTCAAACTTACGTGTATTTTAAGTTGATTTAGTTCTATTGTTTGTTTTCATTGTTATTAGTTTTGTCTTTATTTTGCGAATGCGTCTCCGGTCTGTATTTTTACGTTTTTGGACATAATTTTTAATCATGTTTTATCAAAATAGTTGTATGTTAATTTTTATTCATTCTATCTAGATAGTTGCATGTTGATTGTGTATTTTATCTCATATGAGAGAGAGAGAGAGAGAGAGAGAGAGAGAGAGAGAGAGAGAGAGGTAAGGCTGTAATTGTCAATTAAAATAACTGAAATCCCATATGCATGACCACACTGCAATATTAAGTGATACTTATACATTACCATTAGTAGAGAACATTTATGGCATACCATGACTTTTCTGTTGAGGGATATTTGAGCTAAACCAAACCAGCCCTTCTTCAGAATGTCTCACTGAAGTTCCCACTCGATTCTGCCAAATAGAGCTCTGTAAGGATGTCCTCGAGATGCTTTCGAGGGCAAGAGGTCTGTCCACGTCACCCTCAAGTGTCGTGTTCGCCTTCTAGCTGGTTGCTTTCCTTTTCTTCCTAAGATGCTTAGCCTAGCTCCAGCAGTTACAGAATAACAAAAAACCAAGTTAGGTCTATCCCCACCACATCATCAAATAAACGGAATTGCAGATACTCCCATACTTGTTGTTAATTGCCATTTGTTTTTATTAATGAAGACTGCCGGACAAGAGAGCTGCTCTGGCCAAACTCATAACCTGTTTCCATTGTATTTGTTAATCCTGTTCAATAAATATCACCATATTGTAACCATAATTACATTTAATTTATTTAAATTATAGATGACTAATGATCCAAGTTTAATCTAATATGCAATTATCTGTCCTGCTACAGAAAAAAATGACTGCAATGTCGTCGTCGTGCATGAGTGATCATTAACGTCAGTGATGCACGACCATTTCTTAAAACTTTAAGAAGTCTCTGAAAGAAATGAATATCAAGTTGACAATTTAAAATTTTACGCGCTTTCTCATTTTTTCACACATGGACCAGCTATTTATTGTCATTTAAGTTTTACTTTTGGATGATGGACGAACGAGAGTCAAATGTTATGACATCACCGGTTACTCCCTCGGATGAGTTCCATTACATTTGAATCATTTGTGACTGATGCACTGTGAAAATTCTCACTCGATTTTTCTTACCTTCCATTATTTTTTGCTTAACGTTTGGGCTAAAAGTAATGTTTCTCCTCAGTCTGCTGATATCAAAAAGTAAATTATGGCGTGTTATGTCTCTCAAAATGATTTATTTTATTGTACTGGTAACTGTAAAAGTGCAGAACAAAAGCGTGCAAAACCCACACCCATAATCATAACAAGAACGTAAACTCTTGGATAAAAACGAAACCCTCTGAGAGAAGTCAGTTCTGCCTCGCATTCATCCCACTACTTTGGCCCCGCCCACAAACCAACACTGAAAGTTACAGGGTGACTCATAAACATTATAGCCCTTTATAGTGTTGGCAGTATTATCACCATGTATGCTGTTTTATTGTTTGAAAAAGGTTGCTTGCTCTCATAGCTATACATGTATTATCAAATTGTTGTGATCTATTTTCTTCCGAAATGGAAAGACAGTGCTTGTCATCGTACAGAATGGTTCACTCACCGCCATACCTTGTAGTATGAATTTGAGTTGTGCGTCGAGTAGTGTGTTGTTTAGTCGTCTTCTTGTAAAATGAGTATTGCGGGCGAGGATTGAACTTAATTTTAGTCCAAATAGGCCATATAGATGCCATGGAAGTCCTAATGAAAGGTAATCAAAGAAAAGTTCTCGAGTAGTTAACGTCTTCGCAATAATTAGAGTTTGAAAAAGTTCCTCGAATGTCTTCTCAAGAAGAGCGTCGCAACTTCCCCGTGGTGCCATGTTTCTATAGCAACCACGACAGCTAACGTTTTATGACAGAGATTTCCACCACTTCTGGAACCTTTTAATGTCATACTTTTTTAGTAGTCATATGAAATGATAAATATCTCCTGACTGGGAAGAATATTTTGGTGTTTTTCGGTAACAGTGAAAACAAATAAAATTACGGGAAATACAGTTGTACAGTTGGCAACACCGCTTGGTCAGCTGAGAAGTTGAGCTACCTGTTGATCTTACCTTGGGACGTTGAGTTCCTTTATTTTTGCCGGTAGATTAATATCCTCTGAAATATGTGGCTTTTTCACTGGTGAAATGCTAAGGGGGATTAGGTTACGTGCTCTCCGTCAAAGATCCGATGAAACTAGGCTGGCGACTATGAGGAAAACCGCTGTAGATTGCTTCGATGTTGCGGGTAAAATGCCCTTCCATAATTGATTACTGTAAGGTCGAGTTGTAATCTGAGGTGCATTGTCTCATGTACCCCTGCCATGTGGTTTTTGTTTGCGTTCATTATGTAGTGATTTTTTAAAGGCTGCAAGGTGGCAGAGTATCATTCTGAGTTAAGCAATGTTCTATCGTGAGTTTGCGTGGTTATATAATATACTGAATAAGATATTTTGTGCCTACGTCTTGTTTATGGATATTTAAGTAAAGTAAATATCAATATCATCATCATGCTTATTGTTATTATTGATTATTACTATTTCACGGTAAATATAACTGAGATTATTATTTCCGAAAGAAATTCACGCAGGTTATGAAGCGTAGAACTTTGAAATGGGGCGTTTATTTTGCTTTGTTGAAAACTCTTGCCCATGCAGTTGCATCTTGGCTTTGTGGTCATAAATCGAATTTATGACATGAAACGACGAATTTCATTGTCTTTTTAGGGTAACTTTGTCTCACAAGAATTAGTTGTTTGAAATTTTTTCTGATGATCAACAGTAGTGTACACATACCGGGAAAAAAATGACAGTAAGTAAGAGGACCCTGCGGACATCACATAGTCTCCCGAAGCAAATCTCAGGAGCGCTTAGAACTGTACAGATATTCAAGGAAATTTTATTATTTGAGATGGAGACTGCCATTACTTGTTTAGGCAAAATTTGTCCGTAGCCAAGATGTTGATTGATTGCTCTCTGGAAACTATTGGAACAACAGTTATCGATATCAACACCGGAAATATATTTGCCAGTTAGGCTATAATATATATACATGTATATATATATATATATATATATATATATATATATATATATATATATATAAAACCAACACTTAAAAAAGAAAATCCTAATATATTTTTTTCATGACCCATAGACCAGTAAAATTACACATAATAACCCATAAAAACGGTGAGAGATTGCTAGTAAATCAGCTTTAATGATACGAGTCTAAGAGGGCTCTAGACAGAATCTGGGGTTTCTTTCATACACTTAGGATTTCTTAGTGTTAGGGGTGAGGGTGCGCTGCAGTTTGAATTGCCTGTGAGAAAGTTTTTTTTTTTTTTTTTTTTTAACTGTTTCACATTGAGTCACTGGTAAGAAGGCGAATGTTTATGTGCTTGGAGCAAGTTTTTTTTTTTTTATAATAGTTCTTGACCTTTAGTCCCTTTCTGTTTCCAGGATGGAACCATCCTCTTAGAAGATAAGGTTTACTACTACAGTCACTAGTTACGTAATTCATACCAGTTATCATAGTAACGTAATTCATACCTATCATCGTACTAAAGGAAGAGAATAGAATGCTCTTC
This sequence comes from Macrobrachium rosenbergii, assembly GCF_040412425.1. Lineage (NCBI taxonomy): Eukaryota > Metazoa > Arthropoda > Malacostraca > Decapoda > Palaemonidae > Macrobrachium > Macrobrachium rosenbergii. The sequence goes on along the minus strand of NC_089768.1, from coordinate 12,619,126 downwards.
TCCTCAGTGATTTCGCAGTAGTTTGAGTGTGAAAAACCACTGCAGAAAAAAACTGACCGTGAGAATTTTATGATAAAATTATACCACCTTCCCAGCCGACTTGGGGAAGTTTGTATCAAGAAAATTAATGTTGCCAGTCGTGCAAGGGACAGTGTCAACCATAGCCAATTGCATAATTAACGGAGTAATAGAAAATAGATTGTTTCGGATGCACCTTATCATGAAATTTATGAAGTCAATTAATGGGTAAGATTGTTCTTGTGGTTGTTGTCATGTCTTCAGACTTTGTAAAAGTTTGCACATCTTTATAGTGGTGTAACTTTATTTTGCTCATTTTCTGTCGAGTGGTTTGATCACTCCAGAACTATTCTGTAATTTTATCAAGTCTAATGATATAAGTGAAAAATCTCGTTCTTTTTTTTTGATACATTCATAAACCATGAAGTGTTATTCTCAGACTTGAAAATTACTAATTAAATAAGATAAGTTTGCCGCAATACACAATAAGAATTTGAAACTTCCGCATCCCATCTGGTATACGTGTACAGTTTTTCATGCCATATTCTGTTTTATAATGAATTGGATGATCGCTGTAGTCTAAATTATATGCAGCACCCTTGACAAAGGTAGCTGATGTTTGTAGTTAGAGCGTTTAGCAACCAACTCCCAGTTCCTGCAGAGGTCAACAATACATTATAATTCTGTCGCCAAGGGGAAGGCCGACCCACCAGCCCCCCGGGGTTGGATGATTTCCTCGTCAAGACCCATCCTTCTTGGGAACTTAGTACTTACTCCAATCATTGAAAGGCAGGGATTTGGACCTGACTTCGGGATTCAGTAGAAGGTGCCAAGATCAAGTTAGAATTGCGCTCAGTATTTGAGTCTGTGCGTATGGGTTGACTATAAAAAACACGTTTTAAGAAATGTGGCAAGACGCACAGCTAGCTCGTGACTGGCTGAAATCATTGTATCTATCATTGGCTTATTGTGATAATGATGCAAGCTATTTCTTCTGTAATACATCTGAATGCTTATATATACGAAGAACCCTCGCAACTCCTGATATAGATCATAAATATGCCGATTTATATCGGTTATATAACAATACACGCACATGAAGTGCGAGCTTGTATCAGATAGTCTGCGCAGATCAAACACAAATGGACGATGGGCTCTAAATAATTGTTTTATCTCATTGTAGGTAAATAAAAAAAGATATTTGGCTATGCGAGTGCGAAAGAAAGGTATTTTAATAATTCCTTGCATATAAATTACATGAATAGGATAATATTCGAAACCATGAAACAGTGTTGTCTATGAGGATGTCTGGGGTAGGTGAAAGGAACAGCCACTGCAACATTGGCTGGAAGGCGGGAAATTTCAGTTAATGTATGGCAGTGGTATTGCGGTTTTTTTTTTTTCAGAAACTTTGCATATTTACATAAAGTTTCCTTGAGCATGCAAACCTCTGTAATAACTCAGTGACTGAGTAACTTCAGGTGTATTTTGAGCAAAAGTTAGAAATCTCATGGAGCTCTCGTCATCCTTTTTGTTGATGACATATACGGCATAAAAGGCTATCCTAGACATTTTTTTTATATGCCTAAATTCTGTATTCTATTCTAT
>NC_089768.1:12585000-12612500 GCF_040412425.1 Macrobrachium rosenbergii | reverse complement strand
ACTTTGAGTGTATTCTGGAAGATATCTGCGATCAAAGCGAAGGCTCTCTGGAGCCTCAACGATCATGACATGAATACGGATCAGATAGTCATAGATCACTGGGATCGGTCTGGTATGTCCAGTAGCCTATGTATATCATGGAGGTGATATTCCTGATGCATCTGGATTCGTATATGTATGACTTTTTTTTTTTTTGTAACTGGTCAGATTAATTACCCAACTATTGCCGTGGTTCGTATCTTCCCACTATCGTACAATCATTGTTTGTTAATAGGTTGGGGCTAGCCGTTAGATGTGAAAGCCTTCTGTTTTTGTGCGATATCACATTGAAAAACTTCCTTGCTTAGGAGATTAGGCTGACGTTTGTATTTGGCTTGGGCTTGCTGGTGAGTCGCTGGTACGAATGCAGTCAGTGATAGTTGCAAACTAACTACATTAGTCTTTGTCGCCTAGCTGAGAAAGACTTACTGAGAGAACTTAAGAGGGATATTCTGTTTTAGTGGGACTCTCAACGCGAAAACCTCGATTTTGTTTGATGCACGCTACTGAAAATAGAACGCAGCTCGCACGGAATCGTAATATTTGTATACACTGGAATGCATTTACCTTATTTGGGTGGAATATGTGCGTCTGACGTAACGGGCTTTTCTGGAGGCCGCCTCTGCTACGTGCTGTGCAGTAGGCAAAGGTCTTTTTTTCATTTATTTATTTATTTATTTTTCAGAAATTCAAGCAAACGTAATGTTAGAGACTTTTCATCTAAGCGTTTATACCTCCGTGTTCTTGCATTCAGACTTTCTTGCTTTTAAGAATTGAAGTTATTTAGAAAGAAGGCGAGCCGGAAAATAAAAAGTGGAAAAGAGAGCTGTGTTTATTTAAAAGATATGCATACATTCAGTGGGTTTCCTTATACTCTCTCTCAAGTATTGCTGAAGTGATTTGCAACGGTTATGGGTTGCTTTGACGTTATTTTCTGAGTTAGTTGTCACTGTGTGAGTGAAAGAAGAGTAGATTCTATTTAGATTCTGTTTTCGCAGTCCTGAGTAAACGGGTCTGTGACTTTAGATTCAAAAGGCAGTGGATACTCAGTGAGAGGGAGGGTGTCGTATTTAATTTTGGGGTTACCTTCTCTCTCGTTGTATCTTACAAACTCTATGCTGTAAATCGGGGATTGAAAGTAATTTGTCTTTTGCTAGATAATTTTCGGTTTTAAAATGTTACAGTACATGCTATAAAAGTGATCGCCCACCAGTTTGATAATAGTCTTCCATTCTGAAAATAGTATTGTGGTTTGGTGAAAATCATGTCATAATCTTCAGCATGAAAGTATTGCTGTTGTTGGTGCTGTTATTGTTGTAGTTTTATGTTTTGCATCTAATATTACCATATTTTATTAAGAGTAGCAATGAGCAATTAGGGTCAGTGATTTTTCGTATTAGTGATTATTTTGCAGTTACAGAAGCTAGATTTGTTTCTGGGTTACAGACTGAGCGAAGACTCTGAGTGAAACTTTATCGAGACACCTTTTTTGGATTTCAGCACTCATCAGTTCTTTGCATGTTTGCCATAGACTTATCTAAATGTACCTTATTTTCCATGTTTGCCATAGACTTCTCTAAATGTTCCTTATTTTCCATGTTTGCCATAGACTTCTCTAAATGTACCTTATTTTCCATGTTTGCCATAGACTTCTCTCTAAATGTACCTTATTTTCCATGTTTGCCATAGACTTCTCTCTAAATGTACCTTATTTTCCATGTTTATCATAGACTTCTCTAAATGTACCTTATTTTCCATGTTTGCCATAGACTTCTCTAAATGTACCTTATTTTCCATGTTTATCATAGACATCTCTAAATGTACCTTATTTCATAGGCAACGAGGATAAAACTGTTTGCTGTTATATAATTTTTTTTTCGTAAATCTTACAGTAAATTGCTAAGCCTTGATACCTGCGTGAAGTGTATGCGAAGTAAAAATATTTTAGATGTGATAAGTATATTAAAGCGGCTTAAATGTTCAAAATACTACAACATTTTCAAGTTCCGTGCAGTATCCTGAAACCCTTCCTATTTTACTGCAGCTTTCCTCACATACTATTGAATGCGTAGCTGAAGTAAGAAATAATAATACTCTTTACGGTTTAGCCGATCGTTTAACCTCAGAATACTGGTGAACTAATTTGAAGTTCAGTAGAACTATCCCTTAAAAGGATCTTGGAAGTTAAGGTCAAGAAACAATACAAAACCAGTCACCCCGAAAACTGCAGATTTCCACCGTATAAGCTTGGGATGAGGTAGCTTGTTGGGTGTTACGCGAATATCTGAGAGGAGTAGTTGCTGTAGCAATGCCGATATAAAAGGGGTAACGAGCTCAATATCTCTGTAGAAGAAATACGGTTTTTCTTGGTGGAGAAACAAATTGGCTTCAATTCAGATCAGCAATAAAAGAGCCAATGAAGAAACGCCAGGAGAACGGTAAAAGTAATCTAAACTGGGATGTATGGGTATATAAAAGTATAGATTATATATATATATATATATATATATATATATATATATATATATATATATATATATATATATATATACATATCATATTAGAGCTACGTCAATCTGTGATCTCCCAGAATCACGTATTGCGCTAATTGACTGCAATATATATATATATATATATATATATATATATATATATATATATATAATTTTATATACTGTATATTATATACATATAATTTTTAGATATTCCAGTTTAGATAATATTTGAAAAAAAAAAAAAGATATTAAATTTCAAGAGAGAACGAATGAAAGAATTGAATGGAAAGATGATCACAAATCTGATACTGTGTGTTGGAGGTATTCAACGCACTGAAAGACAGTAGTTCAACACTGAATTCTAACAGCGCATGATTGCCGAAAGGTGACGGAAGGAGTGTTGAATCATCGGTGAAGGCATGAGTAAGATGAGAGGTAAAACCCAGATAGCGCTGGCAACTGATTGTGGAGCAGATGTTTGTTTATCAATAACAGATATAAAATAACAAAAAAAGAAAATGTAAAAGGAGTTCAAAGACAGGTTAAGGTCGAAAGCGGGAAGATAGGATAGGAGGATACAAAGATAAGACATTCCAGTAGTGACTGGAAAATGTCTCTGTTGTTCACTTGAAGTATGACCAAGTCAGTAGTATAAAATAGGAAACGACGTCCTTAGTGTATTTTCCTTTGCGGAAGTAAAATAGTATTGGTGGTCGGGAAGAGGAACTGAATTCAAAGCGTGAGAAAAATTAAGAGTTTAGGAAAGTTTATATATTTTAATGAAAGCAGTTAAAGGAAGAAGATGGTCTTAAGAAAATTTTGAAGGAACACCCGGTTCCTTGGCGAATTATTATTATTATTATTATTATTATTATTATTATTATTATTATTATTATTATTATTATTATTATTATTATTATTATTATTCAGAAGATAAACCCGCATTTATTTGGAACAAGCCTACAGGGGCCATTGACTTGAAATTCAAGCTTCCGAAGAATACGGTGCCTACTTGGAAGAAGATACAGAAGAAGATAGGGGATATATAAAAAAGAGATCAGTTATCAGAAAAAAATAATAAATTGATAAATAAAGAGATAAAATATAAATAATTTAGTAAATATAAGGTGAACTGTTTTAGGGTAATAATGCACTGCATCTCCGCTTGAAGTTTCGAGGTTCAAATTACACAACATCCTCGGGGAAACTGTTCCATAATCCAACGGCGTGAAGAATTCAAGACCTCTGGAACTGAGATGTTAGACAGCATGGCGCTTTTACTGCATATTGCTGCTGCGGTTCAGCAAATCTGGTCGCCCTCGGCTGTAAAAGAGGATCGGGGATCAGTTGTGATAGCGAAAGTAGTCCTCAATAGATTGTGTTGTACGAGATTTGGCACTGATAAGATAAAACATTTCCCAGAATCAACTTCAAAAGCAGATTAATTTCTTTTTATCTGTCCTCTCGTCGGAGAGAAATAGTCAAAGACCAGAACACTGAATTTTCATGGACGTGAATATCAGAGCCATAAATATGTACGTGCATGAACACAAAAAAGATACAAAGATTTTTTTTTGTTTACCGGTACGACTAAGAATTTTTTTTTAATTACCCTTACACGTAGAAGAGACAGGGAAGTAGTGAAGAACCATGTGCTAAAAGTTTTGTTTCCTTATACATTTTGTAGTATTTATATTAAAATTTTAGGGTACTATCTCGTTTTGCATTTCACAATGATTACTTTTTTGAGAAATATGTGGAGGATTTGTCACCAGCATTATGCATCTTATGTTTATCCCATTCTTCCATTGTCAAAATGTAAATACAATCTACGCAAACGCGTAAAATTTCCACCCTTTGAAAATTAAATGGTTTTCCACATTGGTGACAGTAAATTTATTATTGATGGTATAATTCCGAAAATGAATAAAAATCCCAGATGATAATAAACTATTATCTTCAAAGCTGGAACTTACACGAATATTTTCTCTAAACAAGATGTAATTTTAGATTTAGCCCAAATACGGTAACGGTGAACAGTTAACTGGTAGATTCATTGCTAGAACTTATTTAGTGATAGGAAAAGAAGAAGACTGAGCTTACTTGCACTTTTCCCACCCTCAAGAATCTATGGAAATTCAAAAGATATTCTGGCTAAACCCAGCTGTTAGCTTTATGCCACGCTGATACGCTCTTCTGCCAATTGCCGTAACTAACATTAAATCACTTGGCTGCCAAGAAGCTCTGCTGAAAAACTAATGAAACTGTATATGGAAAACAGATTATTACTGTATACATGCGAACTTTGCGTGAAAACTTCGTTTCCCTTCCTAAGGCGATCAAAGGTTTAATACAGGTGATGGCGATAGATAATGCGCAGTTTTTATTCGATTTTTAGTCTTGTTTATATAGAACATGGAACATGCAACGTGGTTGATTTGGACGTTGTAGTATCTTGGTATTTTAGCTAAATGCAATTAATACAAATGTCATTCATAACATGGAATCTGCTCTGTTGTTTTAATAGCCTGGCTTGTATTATGTCATTTTTTTTACGAGCTTTATGTTAGCCCATGATATCTGCTCCAGATATCTCTGGAGACTTTCATTCCTGGAATTTTATTTTTAAACTGATTCTTAAAGTGAGAGTTTTTAAAGTTTTATCACAAGGTGGTTAGTTTGTATGTGTTTGTGTGTCATTTTGCTATCATACGAATAAAATAGTTGTCATTTCTCGTTGAATGTGAAATTATGATGATCCTAGAACCCAGAATACACACTGAAAGGTATTTTATTTATACTATAATTTATGCATCATAAATGAAAACCCCAGGGAAAAGTGGTTTAAATACCTACACAAGGCATATGAATAAAGTTTAAAAGGGTGAAAGCGCCAAAATAATGAAAATTTGTTATAGATATTTTTGTAACACCAGAAGACACAATCTTAGTTTTTTTATAGTCTTATTTTATATCTACGCACTGCAAGTTCATTAGGCGATCTTAAAGGTTTTCAGTGCGCAGTGTGTATCTTGGAGTGATTTAAATGACCGTCAATAAGAGATGATTGAAGACCTCATTCTTTCGATAGCACAGGTACATCCTTAAACTGCCAGGCTTACCCTCCATGGCGGAGTACAAGTACCTAAAGTGAACCACTAGTCACTGGAGTTCGGTCTAGAGACATTGTAGAAAAGTATATTTATAAAAGTCCACCTTAGAGAAGTAATACATGCAGGTTTTAGTAGTGTTTCTTTCGGTTGGTTATTCACGCTGTGTAGGTTTATTGATAATTAATTTCCTGAAAGTTTTCTCTTGCCGTTGTTTAAATTGTTAATGAATTGTTTATTGATTATTTATTTCCTGAAAGTTTTTTCTTGCCGTTGTTTAAATCATTAATGATTTGCATACCGTATTGATAATTAATTTCATTGTGTTTTTTCTTGCCGTTGTTTAAATTATTAATGACTTATGTATTGATAATTGATTTTTGTGGTTTTTTCTTGCCGTTGTTTAAATCATTAATGTCTTGTGTATTGATAGTTAATTTTCTTGTGTTTTTTCTTGCCGTTGTTCAAATAATTAATGACCTTATTGATAATGTCCTTGTTTTGCTTGCCATTGTTTAAATCACCAATGACTTGTTTATTGATAATTAATTTCCTTGTGTTTTTTCTTGCCGTTGTTTAAATTATTAGTGACTTATGTATTGATAATTAATTTCCTTGTGTTTTTTCTTGCCGTTGTTTAATTCATTAATGGCTTGTCGATTAAAAGCTTATATTTTTGGTTTCAGATGAGCGCGAGGACATACAGAAGAAAACTTTTGCCAAATGGATCAACAGTCAGCTGGTGAAGGGGCAGCATGCCCCAGTCACCGACCTTTTCTACGATTTGCGGGATGGCACCCGACTCTTGGCCTTGCTAGAAGTCCTAACGAATAAAACATTTGTGAGTATTTGCCCCATGTTATTTGTTTTTCTTGAAATGATGTTGTATGAAGATAGATTGTCATATATATGTGTGTATATACATATACTTATATATATGTATACATATATATATTATATATTTATATATACAGTGTGTATATATATATATATATATATATATATATATATATATATATATATATATATATATATATATATATATATATACTATATATATAATTGGTAATCAACACACAATCACGTGTGGCACAGAAATAAATTTCTTACTCATATCGCCCTTATCTTTCAATTTAAAGACCAGGGTTCGATCCTGATGTGAGTTATGAAATTTATATATATATATATATATATATATATATATATATATATATATATATATATATATATATATATATATATATACACACATACATGCATACATAAATGTATGTATGTATACGTCAATATATGTAAACAGCATATATTTGGGAAAGAAGGAAACAATATTTGCAAAAGAACTACTGAAGCTTAAAATGCTAGTTGGCTCAGACATACGGGTATGTGGGACAAAATATTAAATAATGAAAGGTATTTTAGTTTCGAGGATTAACCGAATTCTGCGTCTGTCGTGGTATCATGTGCAGTAGGTTTCTTTTTGATCAGTAAGACGTAAACCATCTCACCGCCTGACTTTCAAAGTTGCTTTTCTGGCTGACACAACAAAAATTTTGAAACTTGTGAAGTGCTAGTGTAAGGACTCGGATCGGTTACAAGTTCAGGGGAGAAATGGCGGCATTCTGTTTTAATATGTAATCGTTTTTGAAAACTTACTTGTATCACATACACACACGCATATATATATATATATATATATATATATATATATATATATATATATATATATATATATATATATATATATTATATAATTATGTGCTTGTGTGTTTAATGTTTAATGTATGTATATATATATATATATATATATATATATATATATATATTATATACTGTATATATATATATATATATATATATATATATATATATATATATATATATATATATATATATATATATATATATATATATATATATACTGTATATATATATATATATATATATATATATATATATATATATATTTATTTATTTATTTATTTATATATATACATATAAAGTAAAATTCGAAGTGTTGATTGTATACAGTCTGAAGATTATCCAGATCGTTCCTTAGAATTATATTTATTCTTCGTTTGAGTCTTCTAGTAGAAACTTGGTAAAATTATGTTAGTTTTACATTTCCAGCAATATCATTATTAATATTATAAATCCGAATGTATATTAATTTTCCTTAATCTGCAAAAATATGGGATTGCTGTTTAAACCGGTGTATATTGAGAGAGAGAGAGAGAGAGAGAGAGAGAGAGAGAGAGAGAGAGAGAGAGAGAATTTTGGTTCTTGTGAGGAGTGTAGGACTGATATGATATTAAAGGTATGTAATATTTTATTTGAAAGTATTTTAAAATTTTATCTAGCAGTTCAGATATGTATGAAAGATGACTAGGCCATCGGTCTCTCACTATTCCCAATTTTTGGCCAGTGTTGTACCAGTGAAGTAGATACTACCTCTCTCATTTCATTTGTTGATTTACAGGCTAAATCCAGGCACTGGGACGCAGTTTCCCGAGGCGTAACCGAGTACCGGGACCTTTCCCTGAAAAAAAGGGGGACTCCATATCTTAAAAACTAACCAGGGAATTTTCGTGAAAGTAATCTGATTATGTTTCCCACACACAATTTAATCAGTCAATAGTAATCTTACCTAACCTAACTCAACCGAACCTAAACCAAGGGGCATGGCAAACAAAACCGGGCTAGTGCAACACTAGCATACATCTGCCACCGCAACAGTGTCTTTTTGTCACTTATGGACGTCTATCCCACCGCACTTTGTATGTTTAATACAGGAAAGCTTGTAAAATTACAATTAATAAATGGCATTTTGTGGATTTAAGAATGAAGGTGTACCTGGCGTTGACGAGTCAATAAATTTTTCCTAGTTTTTTGTGAGGTGAATTCAATGAAAGTTTATTGAGAATTTTCATCAAGACTTAACGACGATAGTTTGCATAAATTAACCAGTCAATCATTATTGCTTAAAGTAATCCATATTGTATCCATGGTTTATATATATATAATATATATATATATATATATATGTAATATATATAAACATATATATATATATATATATATATATATATATATATATATATATATATATATATATATATATATATACATACATGTATACATAACCTGTAGATATGAAGAGTTACCGTACTGTATGTTGTTACGATGTGCAAATTCACGAGTAACAACTAAGTATAGTTGATATGAGAGAATTATACTTTGGAATGGTTATTTTACATTAAAACTCGTATAAATGTACAATATATAGTTCATTAGTTTATTTTATGTAAGTTCATTATTCGTTGATCAGTTCAGTTCATATATGTATTGTAACATGATTTTTAATGGTAATTTTTGAATTATTATTATTATTATTATTATTATTATTATTATTATTATTATTATTATTATTATTATTATTATTTAACACTGTCACGTTTATAAGGAGCAAGTGAAAAAGACCTTTAACTTGCAAAGAAAACTTCCAAAGGTTAGAATAGCTATAGAAGGAAAAGAGAGAGGGAAAAAAAGCAAAGGTTAATGTAGTGCTAGAAAATAAATATTTACATGTAGATCAACAAATAAAAAAAATATATATGCATATATCAACAGTTGTTAAGAGAAATGTCTTGACAATAGTGCATGGCCTCCTGAAGTAAAATTACAGCTTCCTTATTATTATTATTATGATTATTATTATTATTATTATTATTATTATTATTATTATTATTATTATTAACCAGACCACTTCAGCCTTTCTTCAAGTGTGGATTATCAACACACATAATATATGAGTACAAATGATGATTACATTTTCATATTGGTATTCAGTAGTTTTATTGACCTTTAATACAAAAGTTAATTATGTACAGCTCAAGGAGCAAAAGCCCTTGCTGGCATAAGGCCAGCTTGATCTACGACAACTGCGGCATAATTACAAGATTTGTTTGAATGCCATTTGAACAATTTCGACTGAGCCTTACCTTTGGGCATGCTGAAAACCGTTTACTTTCGGAAACATGAATGCTTTCATTCGAAAACTGAAGTCTAATTTATCTCGCGCAAACTTGAAAGTTATTGTAAACGAATGTAGTCCGTGTAGAAGTCACTTGCAACAAATCTAGATTTATATTCATCAATTATCATTATTATTATTATTATTATTATTATTATTATTATTATTATTATTATTATTATTATTATTATTCAGATAATGAACCCTATGGAACAAGCCCACAGGGGTCACTGACTTGAAATTCAAGCTTCCAAAGAATATGGAGTTCATTAGAAGTAAGAGGAGGTAAAGGGAAATACAGAAAGAAGAGATCTCACTCATTAAAAAAAAATAAATTAATAAACTGATAAATAGATAAGAATGTATTAAGATGCAAGGAGAATAGTATTAGGGTAGTAATGTATTGCATCTGCGCTCGTTTCTTTTGATTGCCATGAGACAGAAACCACCACAAAAAAAGTTCTTTGTGAAGATGAATTTCAATTTGGGAGAAATGGGACGGTTAATAAAAAACCTTTTTTTATGTTTCCTTTTCAAAAAGAAAGTTTTTGAAACTTGAACGCCGAAGTGTATTGATACTTTATTATTCGATTTCGGCTTTGCATTGATTTCATGTAACCTCTGTTGGAAGAGTCACTGTATTTTAGTATCGAATTTTATAATTTCATCCAGAATAAGTGATTTGCTCAGTAAGAATTACGATTTGAAACGATATGGAACTCTTTTGTTCTCTTTCTAGATCTGTCTTTCCTTCGTATTTTTGTATTTCAGACTTAACGGATTTTTTATCTATTCTTTGCAAAAACGAGACAAACTGAATCTGATTAGGCTGACTTAAACTTCGTGAAAATCTGTTATTTAAAAAAGTTGCGATCTGTCTGCTACAATTCATTTTGCTCTTTCATTGTTAAGAAGGGGTTCTAGAATTGGCAAGTAAGTTTTCGTTACCATTTGACGAAAGGTCAAGGTCCTTTTCTTTGGACCTTGATTTCCCCGGTAAACTTTTTTCTTCCACCGCAGGTGAGGTAATGATAAACTGAAGCGTGTCGTGTAGAATTTTCTCTAGCATGGAACGACTGAAAACTTTAAACGATATATGCGCATTCATATGCTATGTATGTTGATGCACATAATTGGCAGAAAGGTAATTTTACTTATAATACATTTGTTTATCAATTGGTAAATATTTGCTTAAATACATTTGTTTACTTTAATATTTACATATTTTAAATGCCTTAAACTTGTGATTATTATGATTTTAATTGTCAGATTTCCGTACGGTTACGGAGCTCCTAAAGAAAATTTATTATGAAAGAAGGTTTGGTATAATGGCATTTTTGCGTGATAGCAACATGACATCCTATATTAGAAATTCTGCACAATTTTGTGCTTAATTCCTTTGGATCCAGAATATAAGAATATTTTATTCTGAGTTGCTTTCACAATCGGGAGCTGAAACATGTTTATACATTACAAACATATGTTATAACCAAGTAGTTTTCACCTTTTTTTATTTCGAAAACATAGTTCTTTGGTATTCCACTTAAACGGAACCTAAATATTTCTCTTGAGTACATTACATTCATACTTGCTATATAAATGAAGAAGTTTACTGTAATGAAGAATATCACATAACCAAGTGAATCGGGGCGGTCAGCAATGGAGATCGTAGTTTTTCTAATGTATGTAAATTGGCAATATTAAAGACAATTTAGTTACCAAATCAACGATAAATTTCGTATTTTGAGTTTTGTCTTTTGAATTGCCTCTGCCCGTGAAGTTATTTTGCACCGTATTTTCTTCTTGTGGAAGGTTTTTTCATGTGGTTTAATTCTTGTTAGCCAGAAGCGTTTTTTGTGTAACAAGTTGCTTTTAGCATGCACTTTAGGCTATATATATATATATATATATATATATATATATATATATATATATATATATATATATAAAATAAATATTGAAAGTAAAAAAGGAATTGTCCTTCTCCCCAAACTCTCTGCTATTCATCGGTTTTAAAATCAAATTGATATATTATATAATGGCTTGAAATAAAGTCGAAATTGTCCTTCTCCCCAACACCCCGTTTCTTATTTTTTCACCTGTGGTAATGTTTTAACGTAAAAAAGTGATAATAATCATATTATATATATATATATATATATATATATATATATATATATATATATATATATATATATATATATATATATATATATATATATATATATATATATATATATATATATATATATATATATGTTGTTACTTGGGTCCTTCTGACTGATGAGTTTAATTATTAATTCCTGTGATTTATATAGCCTTGTTGCTTTACCTAAGACCCACATAATCCTATCAATTAAGGCTACAAGTTACCAAAAAAGATAGATAATTAACTTAATTAGATTTGGTCGCCAGTTGAAACTAGGTTACTGATTTATTCGGAACACATGAATTAAATAAACCACATTACTCAACCATCTAGTTCAACAAAAAAATTAATGAAAAAAAGAAATCTTATAGGAGCTAATAACAGCCCCAACTTCATCCCACTTCGGATACACAATATTTCACTTTACGTTAGGGTATGACGCAAGAGCTGAGGAAACCCTCGTGACACTCATATGAGCAACTCTCGAGTTCTGGAATCGAATATATTGTTGCCAATCCTTTCCCAAACAAGATTATAACCAGGTTCCAAGGCATGCCTGATTCTGGGAGAGATGTATCCAGATAACACTTGAATTCCAGAATCTCTTACTTATCATTAATTGACTGCAAGGGGTGTATCTTAAATCAAGAATATTATGTTAACACCATGGAGGATACTTTATGCGATCTCACTAGGCAACACTAATTGTACTTCATTTAATTGACTTCATAAAAGGGATATGGTTTTACCAGTATTTCCGTAGTCAGTGATTGATAAAAGAGAAACTTGAAACTGAAAATAAGGGGGAAATCTAAAGGGAGGAACTGGGAGTAATTGTCAGCTTCCGACTTACCTTAGGTTAACTAAATATGATCACTTGCATCCGACACCCGGGGTCTGTTGAAGAAATTCCCTGGCGGTTCCACAAAGGTTAAAGGACAAAGGGGGAAGGCTGAGAGAGAGAGAGAGAGTGTGCTTGTGCTCTCACTACAGGTTAACGTTGGACTCCCGACCTAGGTCGAGTGCGTGGGTGTTTGCTTGCAAAGTGCCTCCCACTTAGTAGCCTGCGGGTAGCCTGAAAAAGTATAAAAAACTCGCCAGTACGAAGTTCAGGGAAAAGTGAGCATAAGGTATACCCTAACTAAAGGTGGCCCTAGTAAAACCTACCCTGTTTGACAGGTCCCTAAGCTAAACTTATAATCCTCTTCCGACGGTTTGGCGTTTTTGAAGCACAACAACTAGCCCCCTGGCTTCCTTCCCTCAGCTGCTTTACCCATGTGCTTTTTCTTCTTTGTTGTTTTGGTTATATTTCTACTAGATCAAAGAAGAGAGGCCGAACAGTATAATATTTGTAATAATATATGTGTATATATATATATATATATATATATATATATATATATATATATATATATATCAGTATATATATTATATATATGGCATATGTATTTATGTGTATGGTTAATGTTAAAGGAGCCTCAGTCTGTTGAATTTGCAGTTCATAGTGGAGTGTACCGGAAAATAGTAGGTGATGGTGTTAGCTGAGCTCTTGTGGGAACCAGAAGAGTTGGGAGAACCAGGCCAACTTGGATGAAAATTATAAGATTGGAGGTTGGGGATGAGTGGAGTTTTGTGGAAGTGAAAGAACAAGAAAGACTTGAGTGGTAAAATTTCAGATACCATTTTACACACACACGCACTCACACTCACATATATATATATATATATATATATATATATATATATATATATATATATATATATATATATATATATATATATATATATATATATATATATATAGTTATATTCTGAGGCCGGTTGGAAGAATGAAAATGGATTTTTTTGTCAGCTGCCTTAAGGGCCAACACATAGCACTCAGAATATAAGTGATAAATGTAATGAATAGACTGACTTACTTTGATATCACATCTAAGTAAACAGAGAAGTGAGGGTCGCCTTATAAAATAACCAGTCAATGCTTTAAACTGAATTTATTTACAAAAGGAGCAATCAGGAAATGAATATGAAAGGGCTGACTGAGCAGCAAGCAAGCACATACAATGTGCAATAAAAGCTAGACAATGCATAGCAAGTAACTGTTTCTGAAATGGCTACAGTCCTGAAATAGTTTGACATGCTAATAACTTTACTGCAGACTGATTTAACGATATTTGGTGGTTAACGCAACTGGGTTTGAAAGGGGGGAACTGTGTCTAGCGCCCCTAGACCGCTGAATCAGGAGACTCGTGCACGTGGCAAGATGGCGGTTAAACGTCTAAGGCTATTTGGGTTACAAGGGCAGGGGCAGACCACTCGAAGAGCCAGATAACAGGATTCTGGAAGAGAACTCCAGGTTAGCATTCAAATCAAATGACTTTATCTCACATGAAATTACTTAATCTATGCACGATGGGGGAATTTATCACTTAGATTTGATTAGCACATAGTAACACTGTGGTGGGAATGCTCTAATTATTATCACTGAACTAATTTAATTTAAGCTTGGGCCAAATGTGTGTGCTAGGCTTTGGGAAGCAAAGGGGCTTTGTTTTAGGAGAATGAAAAGTTGGAAATACGGAAAATGGAGAGAAATTCATGAGAAGAAAAAGAATCTGGCATTAATCGCAACTTCAAGACGCACCTTATTGCATCTGAGTATGGACCTCGCTTGCAAAAGACGAATTTCGGCCGCGAAAGTCTCGAACTTTGCCAATGAGAAGGGAAGGAAAACCGCACCACCTGGATGCTTTTGCGGTCTGTGACGGAGTGTGTCCAGGCAGGTCACGAGGTGTCTCAAGCATTTCTAAGGCTGGGCACAAAGGACAACGGTCGATCTGGAAGAAGCAATTTCAGCCAGCAGGAAGGTCGAATTGAAATAGGTCTTATAGCTGAATCTCTTAATGGTCAGCATAGCAGCCCAATTACGGCCCTGACTGGTCTTTCTGTCCTTAACGGCTTTCTACCCCAAAAAAAAAAAAAATCATACGATGCTGGGGCTAAGAGATCGGTATGGTCCCCTTAGTGGGTTCTCCTCCAGCCACCATTAAATTTGATTTCCTAGCTAACGCACTGAAGGGACGAATTTTATAAATAAGTGAAAATATATATATATATATATAAAAATATATATATATATATATATATATATATATATATATATATATATATATATAAATATATACTGTGTGTATATATATTTATATTTTAAAAAATCCAGCTAAATGACGTTTTATATGCATATATATGTTTATATATATATTATATATAGATGTGTGTGTGTTTGTGTTCGTTAGGATGCAAAAAAGGGTCTGAGACAAGGTTGTGTGATACCTCCTTGATTGTTTAACATTTATGGATGAAGTGCTTGGCGAAGTCACATAAAGCACAGAAGATGTGTGTGAAATAAGAAAAGGAGTCGTGGCTGGAGTGTGGATTGGTTGATGCTTGCAGTTGATATATTACTGTTTGAGGATAACGACAAGAAACTGCTGGAACTTATGGAAGATTTTCATAGTGTTTGCAAGAGGAGAATCTTGAGAGAAAATCTTAGCAAGAGTAAATTTTTGGGGCTGAAATGAAACCAGAAACATGGAACAATTAGTATGGATAGTAGAAGATTGGAATTGTTCGAGTTTTGTAGGCATTTGCAATTAGATATTCAGGGTGATGTTATGTTGAGAGAAGAAGTGAGTCAATAGATCAATTAAGAAAGGCTAGGTATATGCAGATAATAGGAATGAGACTGGAAGTCTCAGTGGAAGCCAAGGTTGGCATGCATGAAGGAGTTATTGAACCAACTTACTTCTGTGGATGAGAAGTGTGGATGTCGAGTGTAAATGAAAAAAAAAAGTAGAAGCTGTTAATATGACCTTTGCCTATAATATATGAGGGGTAAAAACTGAAATGGTGAGAAATGTAGAGATATATAAAAGACATGGTAAAAGTTATGCGAAGGTGAAAGAACGGATCAGATACCTGTCAAAAGGGTGGTAGGGTCATTAATATCTGAAGAAGGAGAAAGGCACCGGTGGGGAAAGGGTTTGACTGATATACCAGAAACTGAAGAAGACCTGATTGTACCTAAGAGTTATTCGCATTTTTCAGGTGGAATTCATAACTAAGAAACTATCAGTATGCTGGCTCATGAAGAGGCAAGGGTTGCACAAATCAAGTATTTGTGTTGGGACATGTGGTGCCTCAGTGTATGGAGTTTAAAAATCTCTTTCTGAAGGCTTTTTGTTCAATACGCTAAGGCGTTTGAATACCCGCAGACCAATATTATGGAAGGTATTGCGTTATTACGGTATTTCTGTTGAATATGTAAAGCTAATTGAAATCACCTGTGGATGAATCAGCTGCAGAGTTATGTTGATGGAATCTTGTCAAATGAATTTGCGGTGAATAGTGGAATGGTGCGGGGAGTCTTATTCCACCCATGTTGTTTGCCCTTCCCACAGATTTTGTAATGAAAAAGGAGGTCGGAGATGGAAGAGAGGATATAAATAGGAGTAACGGACAGAATGTTGACAAACTTAGTTTATGGAGATGTTGCTGTTTTAATCAGCAAAACACCACAAGATTTACAGGATTGCTTAATGAAATGCATCATACATCTAGAGAGAAGGGACTCAGAATAACTCCAAGAAAAACAGAAGCAATGACGACAGAGTATACATATAAAGGGATGAAATTTTTAAATGGAGACAGGGTACATAAGGCTGAATCTTTCAGATATACAGGAGCAAGGATATCCAGTACCGGTTCTTTTTAGTTGGAATTCAGTGAAAGACTAAAAATAGTGGCAAATCAAACAATGGCAGTCCGAATAAGATTTGGAAATCAAACAGACTGAAATTACATGCGAAAGTAAGGTTATATATAAGTTCAGGACTATCTGTATTAGTATACGGACATGAACCATAATTTGACAATGAGACTGTAGCCTATATCAGAAAGATTTTGTCAGTTTGAAAGTAAAGCGTAAAGAGGAACATTAAGAATCAGGTGGTGGGATGAGGGTTGGAAATGATGCCAGAAGGGGAAATTACGTTAGTTCCGGATGTAGATGAGATGATAATGAAAAGATCTTATCTTTACCTTCTCTTACTTCCTAATAAACACCATATTCTTTGGAAGCTTGAATTTCAAGTCAGTGGCCCCTGTGGGCTTGTTCCATATGAATAGGGTTCATCTTTTGAATAATAATAATAATAATAATAATAATAATAATAATAATAATAATAATAATAATGATAATAATAATAATAACTGCTGGGAAATTAGTAGTGCATGATGGTGTTTGCTGTGTACATATGGGTTCCAGATCATTTGTAAGATCCAACTAACTTTGATGAGAGGTATGAGATGAGAGACTGTGGAGGGGAGTCTGTGTGTGTGGAGATTGTTGATGACAGGAAAGACATGAGTGGCGGAATTTCAAAGAGCCTCTTTGCGTTACTATTCTGCATGGAGGGGATGATATATGTAAATGATACATATATACATATATATATATATATATATATATATATATATATATATATATATATATATATATATTTATATATATATATATATATACTGTATATATACACTTACATTTTTATTTTGCGTACTTTCTTGTGGATGGTGTTATTTCAGCGTTAGGTTAGTCCTAATAATCATATTTTATAAGACATCTGTCAATCAGTCTGTCTATCAACATGTCTGTCTCTCTATTTTATTTGTCTGTTTATCAATCCACCTATCTATCTCACATAAAGATTTGCAGCTAGTCAGTAAGATATTAGTCTCATGAAGTAAATTTGTTTAGCCCACAAATTTATTTAGCCCACATGTGTAAATCATGTTACGTAAAGTATGAAGAAAACAACCAGCTGGATTTAAATAAACCTTTGAAAGAATAATAAAGGCATCAGAATAAAGTTGACCTAAAATTTAAATTCTAGACGATAACAGATTCTTCATTGAGGCAATGTTTATCATTTACTGTAACTGTTATAATAATTTCTTAGCAAAAATAAATAGAATGATTAAATGTTAACCCGTGTAACTTATTATAGACATCTTATAGAGATAGCACAGTGATGTATTTAAAATGGTGTGAAGTATGTAACAAACTGAAATTTCAAAAATTCATCATCGATGCACACTACTCAAAAAGATTAGAAAGCTGTGTCATTAGCCAAATCTGCTGTAATCTGTAGACATACAGTAGAACGTTCAAACGAAAAAAGCTTAGGAGTCATATGAAACGTCATGGGAGGGTAAAAGCTTATTAGTTACTGTAAAAAAAAGAATGATGTTATTATCATTGATATCATAAAATAAGACTTTGAAGTTTGCCGTACATTACATATACTAATATATGCACAGACATCGAAAGATCTTTCTCTGGTTGTATGTGACTGTAATCCATAATTTTCTTGGTAAACAGGAGGAGAATTGCAACTGTATACGTCAGAAAGAGTACGCAATTTAAAAAAAAGATTCTAATAAGCGCTAGATGTTTCTCAACGTCAGTCCTACAAGTCTTTTCAGTTTATTCATTATATTCTTGTTAAAAATAGGTACGTTTGTGTCTTTTGTTGTTCTGTAGTCGCTGGTCACAATTTTGTTGTTCTGTAGTCGCCGGTCACAATTCTGCCCAAAGGCCCCAACGGATTATAGATAGCCCAGAGTTTTAGAAAACGACCCCAAGACCTTGAGATAGCCAGTCCATTATTTGCCACCATATATTTATGATTAGCACTTTTCTGGTTAAAAAAGATTAATAGTGTAACTCTTCTATGTAGATAGATACATAGAGCAATTATCAAGAATATATTCATCACTCGAACAGCTTATTTATGACGGAGCATAGACGTAGCTTCGTTTGAATGAACTCCGGGTAAAAACTGCTTTATAGCAGTCTCGGAGCACTTTCTGTGCTGTAACTTTCAAATTCAGTCTTTACCAGATAGAGAGAGAGAGAGAGTTTCTGTGAATGCGCCATGTTTCATAAGACATGTATGCAGAATATTTATTAGCCATTTTTGGTCTCGTCTACATACTTGCCAGGCTTTAGCAATGTGACACTGGCTAGTTTATTAATATTTATCAGATCGCCCATAACTTTTTACTGTATACGCCAGGATTTTTAACGTTGTGCAGTTCCCAAATCAAAGGTATTTGTTTATTGTCTGAATGATTTATTAACTCTATCCATTGTGTTTCTGGACCTTACCACGCAAATATTGAAAATGCAGATTTTACACGACCACAATAATTGCGAATATGGTTAAAGCATAAATTTCTTTATCCCCTTTATTAGTTTGTCTTATCAATGTACGCTAACCTTCAGATATGACTTCATTATAACTCGAGTCTGTGAATCAGTGTCATTAGTTTATGGGTTTGCTTACTTGTTTATTAAAAAAACAAGTAGAAAATGCGCCGAATTTTCTTCGGCGCAATCGAGTTTTCTGCGCACCGTATAATCAAGGCCACCGAAAACAGATCTATCTTTCGGTGGTCTCGGTATCATGCTGAATGAGCTGCGGTCCATGAAACTTTAACCATGGGCCGGTGGTGGCATGTCCTATATCTTTGCCAGATGCACGATTTTGGCTAACTTTAACCTAAAATGAAATAAAAGCTACTGGAGCTAGAGGGCTGCAATTTGGTATGTTTGATGATTGGAGGGTGGATGATCAACATAGCAATTTGCAGCCCTCTAGCCTCAGTAGTTTTTAAGATCTGAGGGCCGACGGACAGACAAAGCCGGCACAATAGTTTTCTTTTACAGAAAACTAAAACCAAAGATTTAACACTAAAAATGTATTGTTTCATCCGCGCCTTTGTGTTACATATGCAACAGGGAACAGAAACAAAGACAGCGAGAAATAAAAACAAAGACGAAGGAAAAGAAATGAAGCCTTCCTTAGTGAAAATTCTATTTTCTTTTTTAATCTAAGAATGCATTGATTATCCATCGTAAAGAATAATGTTCCCCTTATATTCTTTATATCTTAACATTTAGCGTGTGAATGTCCAAAGTACTGTTCCCCTTATATTCTTTGTATCTTAACATTTAGCGTGTGAATGTCCAAAGTACAGTCAACAGCTACTATCAAGTTTTGGAAATAAATATATCAGTGAAATTTTGTCAGAAACTTCAACATTGGCAACTAATCCAGTGATAAAGTTTTTGACAAAATTTCATTTAATTGACAATATATACAATATATATATATATATATATATATATATATATATATATATATATATATATATATATATTATATATACATATACATATGTATATTTAAGTAAAAACAAATCCTTTGGGCCAGCCGTTTGAAAGTTGATAATCAGCTCAGTGGTCTGGTAAAACTATTTTAATAATAATAATAATAATAATAATAATAATAATAATAATAATAATAATAATAATCAGCACAGATGACTTGCACTGTATAGGTCGTTTCAAAGTTTCCCTTGCTCCATACGAACCATTTTCTTTTGCCTGAGGGGTAAAGAAAAGACTAAAGAACGGCAATTCTCTGTATTAACCAGACAGCACTGGACGTAACCAGATCATTCCTCTTATCAGGTGAAAGTTATCTAAAACACAGAAAGTGAGAGAGAGGAAAAAAGACAGAAGGGACACTTCTATCCGCCGATTTAAAATTGGCAGCACTCATTACTTATAATGACTTCATGGTGGTTGATCAACGCCAGCAAGTTTGTGATGATCTTGGCCTGGTGTGTCCAGAGTGAAAGGCGCGTGTTTCCGAGAAATCCCGGAGATGGCATCGCTTTGATCTTGAGTGGGTGAAGCTGTCCGTAGATCTCAGATGATTTTCGTAATCAGTCTGTTTATATTTTGTAATCGTCTGGTTTAAAGTATTTCCTCAGCATTTCATGTAGCCTGCTGATCGAGCATATTGAATTGTGTGGGCAGAATAATATCGTGCAATTACGTTGAGCGGTATGTTGCTTGATAGCATTCAAATATTTTCTCCATTTGCTTCAAATTATGCTTCAGAAGTTCAGGCGAAGATGCAATGCAGTACTACCCTAATACAATTCTCCTTGTATTTTAATAATTTACTGACATTTTTTCTATTTATTTATTAATTTGTTAATTATTTTTTTTTATATAAGTGATCTCATCTTTCTGTATTTCCCATTACCTCCTTTTACGTCTTTCTAATGAACACCATAGTCTTTGGAAGCTTGGATTTCAAGTCAGTGACGGATTTCAAGTCAGTGACTCCTGTAGGCATGTTTCATACGAATATGGGTCATCTTCTGAATAATAATAATAATAATAATAATAATAATAATAATAATAATAATAATAATAATAATAATAATAATAATAATAATAATAATTTTCCTTTTGTTTACTTGATTGCGTTTGATGTAGCTAACCATTGAATCTGTCACTCCAAGTGTCACTCCAACTGAACTTAGAAATGGACAACTCCGTTGAGTAAACTTCTTTAATTTTATTATTATTTTTTTTTTTTTGCAATAGGTTAGACCGAGACATTTTACCTGTATTTTCTGAAACTGCAGTCTTTCTCTCTCTGGGATAGATAATTGTTATTTTTACTCTAATTACTTCACTTATTTTAAGATTAATAGTTTCATTGCTTCATCCCTAAGTATTCGCAATAGATTATATGTATCGATTGTAGATTATAGCGGTTAATAAAAAAAAAAGTCCAGGATTCCAGTCAGAGTGAATGTCCACGCTGTTTTTAGTATGAAAAGAGATAAAATATTTGCCTTCTCTGAAGTGAAATTTTGTTTGTAAACGAAAGAAAGTGGACACAAAATTGTTCTCGCTTTATTTTGGAACTGCACTATAAAGAGTATAGTTATCGGGACTCACAGTAGTATTTATTGCTACCCAGTGCACCTTAAAAGGTGTAGATATACCATTCAGATACAATTTAGTTGTATATTTTTCAGTTACCTAAATAATGCAAATTTCTAATTATTATTAAGTTTGGTTACTATTTGGTCTGTTTTTATATCTACAGGGGAAAACACTGGCAGCAAATCCTTGTATTTTCATCGCAATCTTTATCAATGATTTAAAAGATATAAGGACTTCATTTCCGTGTCACCTGGTTTATTCTGAGCAAGTTATTTTTGCCATCTCTTCGTTTCATTATATAAGATTGCCTCATCGTTTCATTATATACGATTGAATGAGGCATGTTTTTATTCTTCCTGACAGGTCCGAGACCAATTTACACTTGGTTTTTATGCGTGCGGAGTGGTTAGAAGGAAATCAGTGACTGAATGATTGGGTTCTTCAATCTTGTGTATACTTAATTGTATTTACGTTTTTGTAGCGAATTTGACAGTAAACACTATCACCATTACAATGATTTCAGTGTTTCGTTACGATACTGATGCTAACTAGGTCGAGAGCTTAGGTCTAGGTCTAGAGCTCAGGTCTAGAGAATATGCATTCATTAGGCCTTGGCTCGAGAGGTTTTGATACTTTATACTTCCCATTAGGTTTTTTCCACTTTTATTCAGAGTATTTCCTTGCTTTTTAATCCTGGCTTATTTTTTCAGAAACGAGAAAAAGGCCGAATGCGTGTACATCATTTAAATAACGTTAGTCGAGCTTTAGCGATTCTGGAAGACAACAATGTCAAGCTGGTCAACATATCGAACGAACACATTGTTGACGGGTCGGCCAAGCTCACCCTGGGTCTCGTCTGGGCCATCATCCTTCACTGGCAGGTAGGTAGAAACTTTCCTTCACATCGTGGTTTCCACTGGCTTTGTTCTCAAGTTTTCCCCTGTTTTTTTCAAGTGATTATCGTACTTCCCTATTTCATTTGGCCTGTATAATTGGTTAAAGATTAGAATAGCAGCAGGTCCCTAGAATTTTCAGTCTAGGTTCTTCTTTTTTTGTCTGCAAGATATAAGAAAAATCACATAGAGTGAAAGATGTCTACACTTAGCAATATTTTTGTTTTTGAGTTACCGTATAAGAAAAATCACAGAGTGAAAGATGTCTTCCCTAAGCAATATTTTTGTTTTTGAGTTACCGTTAAATGTCCACAGCTGATATCTTTCAGGTTGACTGTGATTGGCTAAACCTCATACTCAGCCCCCGCCATTGGTTACAGTGATATCGAGTACCAATATTCCCAACCAGCTCCAAAAGAACGGATCATTTATACATGATTTTCATTATTTTTCCCAGGTCCAAGGAGTCCTGAAGGATGTGATGTCTGACCTGCAACAAACGAATTTAGAAAAAACTCTTCTTGCCTGGTGCAGACAGACAACCAAGGTTTGTTATGCTTTCTGGATTCTTTTTACCTGATTTCCCATTCTAGCTAATACTAATTATTTTGTTGTACATGTACTGATTAATATTTTATATATATATATATACTGTATATGCAATATATATATATATATATATATATATATATATATATATATATATATATATATATATATATATATATATATATATGTGTGTGTGTGTGTGTGTGTGTGTAGAAGAATCATGCTCAGATATTGTAGTATAATTCATGAAAATGTATTTTAAATTCAAGTTACAGCTAAAATTGTTAATGTTAACTCCTTTCCTGCTTTTAGGGTTACCATGGTGTGGATGTTCAAAACTTCACTACGTCGTGGACTGATGGGCTGGCATTCAATGCTCTTATTCACAGTCATCGCCCTCACTTGTTTGACTGGACAGTTTTGGCCAGGAAGCACCCATATGCTCGTCTTGAGAATGCCTTCAGAGTTGCGCACGAACATCTAAGCATTGAAAGACTATTAGATCCTGAAGGTGAGCATATTTTCTCCTAATCGTTGCAGATCTCTTATATGTGCCACAGATATTTTGAGAATACTTCTTTCACAGAGGTTTCATGGATGCCAGTGGTAGAAGACAGTGGGTAAACCATTGCCTTGCATAGCCTTTCACTTTGGTTGGAAGTAG
The DNA here is from genome assembly GCF_040412425.1 of Macrobrachium rosenbergii. Lineage (NCBI taxonomy): Eukaryota > Metazoa > Arthropoda > Malacostraca > Decapoda > Palaemonidae > Macrobrachium > Macrobrachium rosenbergii. Next base: position 12,588,697 of record NC_089768.1, on the reverse strand, counting down.
GAGGGATATATATATATATATATATATATATTTGGATAAAAATAGGAGAGAATGGTTAAAAATCCTTTATGGAGTTTTTATATTCTTAGAAACACTATAATTCTTTCGACATTTGGCACACGTGTGATTACCTCTTATTAACCATAGGCTGTACATGTTTATAAATTCTTAAACTAGGCTCCCTTGCTTGAACCTAGCCTGCTTTTTTTTTTCTTTCTCTGCTAATATTGTATCTTATGCAAGTTGCTGTTATTTTAAAACACTCCAACTAGGATAAAGGATTTCTTCTTAAATGAGAGGTTAAATTGCAGCAAAGTGTGAAGAGACTGAAATGAATACAGTAAATGAAAGGAATAGATGAAATGTTAAGTGCAGAGAGCACTGCAGCTTTATGCCAAAGAGAGCTGAATGGAACTTTTAATGTCTTCTACTGTCACTTTTACCACTTAAGCTCTTCGTTGGGTGAGCCAGTAGAGCTCCGGACTGTCACTCGATGGGCCGGAGTTCAATTCCCCCGGCCGGCTGATGAAGAGTTAGAGGAATTTATTTCTGGTGATAGAAATTCATTTCTCGCTATAATGTGGTTCGGATTCCACAGTAAGCTGTAGGTCCTGTTGCTAAGTAACCAATTGGTTCTTAGCCACGTAAAATAAGTCTAATCCTTCGGGCCAGCCCTAGGAGAGCTGTTAATCAGCTCAGTGGTCTGGTGAAACTAAGGTATACTTAACTTTTACCCACTTAAGCACAATTTGAGGAGAACACCTCTTTTCGGATTATGTGTTACAAAGTTATGAATTTATTGATGTACGTATTTGATAATTTTTATAATTATTACAGTGAAAGGGAAGGGGGCCTAGTATAGAGAACATTAGTCTGGGATGTCTAGAAATGTAACCAAGACTGAATACAGAAATCTAACAATAGATTTCTTGTGACTATGTGTCAGAGAGAAAAACTTATTTTCTTAACTTTTTTAAGGGTAAATGGAGCAAAGTGAAGTGATGCTATTTATAAATCTTAAAATTGGAATGCTGAATACAGTAGTGTATTAGAATAGCTAGAAAGAGTATGTCTTTTTAAATTAAACATGATAAATATGTTAATGAACATTATGTTGTGTACTATACATCAGTGGCAACAAGGAAGTAAGTGAGGGGATCAGTATAGAAGTTAATCAGGCATCGTCACCTTATGTTGTTTTGCTTGAGTTTATATGTAGAAAGAACTTTTTCTAATTTTTTGGTTTTAGTAACTGAAATCAGAAATGTTATTAATTGCAAATTTTGATATTAAATTTGCAGAAATAGTAGTAAGATGGTTAAATAAAACAAAATTCCTCTTTGATGTATGATTTAAGTTTACTTCCCTTTTGATTTTTGGATGTTTTTACTTTAATAATTGATAATAAACACTTAACCTTTATTTGGATAATTAACATTATATATTGTATTAGCTTTACTTGTGCCATGATTATTACCTTAATTTAATATTTTAGCTTGACCATATTTTGCTCTCAGTTAACATAATTCTTATTGAGACATCCCTTAGTTTTGAATCTAATTCTGCTGTCCCCTTTTCCTGTGTTCTCACTCATAAGGGAATAGATATTTCCTCTAGAATAGACTCCACGCCACAATCATTGCTTTCTAATTTTTGGATTATGCCACCATTCAAGTTCTACGTACAGGTGTAGACACTACTTTTCAGACTTCGGAAGGCTGGCTCTGTGTCATTTCTTGGTAGAATCCTCTGAGGAAAGTCAGTCCTCTTGCAGTAACAGAAAACCAGATCATTGATCTACTCCTTATTTTTAGGAGTTCTGTCCTGTATAGGCCCATGATCCTGGTCTGTAAGTCATCTCTCAACAGTGCTTTGGCATTGTTTTGAAGGATATGCTGCTTCACCACTCGGCCCTTAATTGTCTTCTCTTCAGCTCCTCATCATCGTACTTCCAAAAATGCTGTGAACTTATTGCTTACAGAAGCAATTAAAAGGTTCTGCTCTTTTGTTAAAAAAAAGTTACAGGTCATGAAGTTAAGGCTCTCAGTATTTCAGCCTGATTTACAGATTTTTTTAATTCACCCAAGTCAAATGCTTGGTGGGATGAGGATGTCAGTCCTCCTTATACTTCATGGATATCTCCCACAAATGTTTTGATGCATATGAACATGGCTCTACAGTGAACTCTTGTTGGCCAGTCATATCATCTCATCATTTTATCGTATGCAGAGCTACCTTGTCCACTCCACAAGCTTTATAGATTAGTATCTGGACCTGGACTTTCACAGTTACCCTAATCTACTCATCTAAATAAAAAATTAGGACTTTTGTGGCCCACTTCAAGCTTTCAGGTCAGACCTAACTCCTTATCTAGACTTAGCAGATTCAGGTATAGTGTCTTATTAACTGATAAATTCACAACATGAAAATGTACTCTACCCAGTTGCATTCTTTCCTAAGGCACAGATTTTTTCTTGAAAGAAACTTAGATAATTTTGAAGAAAATTTTGTAGATCACACATACAAGCCATTGCCTTTCTCTTCAATCCATCAGGTACATCAGTGTGAAAGTGAGATGTTATACCAAATAGGGAGTGTTAGCAATGCAGGTTTCTTCTTTTACTTGATTGGGATTTTTGACCCTTTATGGTAGCAAAACCCTCCATATTTTATCTGTGTATATTATATATTGAGCCCACTTGCATCATGTGGCATTGAAAACAGTTGAAACAAGATTTGTTTAAAAGATTTGAGACAAGATTTGTTTAAAAATTTTTTTATATGTACTCTTTTTTTTTTTCTTCAAGTAATTTGTATGCATTTGCTCTACAGTATTAATTTATACAGTAAATAAACTTAAGAAATTTTTCTTTGTGCCTTTTTGTCAAAAAAACATTTCATAAGAGTTACAGTTGATTACTCAAGTTTATACTTTGTTGGTGTACCTTTTGGAAATTGTATTTGTAAACATTACAACACTAATGTTAAAATTTAATTTGATATGACAAAAGCTACTGTAGGTTGGCTATTGTACACAGCACAGGAATTTTTTTATCTGTCTCTTATGCATTAATGAAATGGTTAAGAACTTTAGCATGCCTTAGTCTCGAGAGTATATTTTTTCAGGTAAATAAGCCATATTTCTCTTTTTTTTCAGATGTCAATTCACAAGTACCTGATAAGAAGTCCATTATGATGTATGTGATGTGTCTCTTCCAAGCTCTTCCACATGCGTCTTTCACTATGGAGAGCCTTGACCTCTCAGTGCAGTCAGATTCTTCCTTCTCAGTAGAGGTAAAATGTTTTCTGCTATGTTAATGGAAATGGAACATTTGATTATAGATACTTTACTATATATATATATATATATATATATATATATATATATATATATATATATATATATATATATATATATATATATATATAAAATCTACAGGTCACTAGTTATCAGATACCTATGTAGTGTTTATTAGCCACAGTATCCTCTCAACATCTCGATTTCTTCACCTATAGTACAGTATATGCAAGAAGAGGCAAGGTAACAATTATAATAAAGAAGACAGACACAACATGGTAGCAAAAATACAAAAACGCCGAAGTTATGACTGATGCATGTAGACCTGGACTTTGGACTAGGTAGTAGTTTAAAGCAGCTTTAACACACAGACACACACACACATACATATACACACAC